>NW_017670450.1:360175-410478 GCF_001879085.1 Nicotiana attenuata
TCATATTTACACCAAAATATAATTAAGGTAATTTTTGTATATTTTTACAAATTTTATTTGGTATTTCTAAAGCTAAATTGCATATAATTGCAATTATAGCCTATTTTACGATTAACAACATTTTTACAATTATAAAATTATTTCCAGTATTTTGGATTAATATTTATGTATTATTAATTAGTTCAGTGCTTTTAATTTGTTTTTAAAATCATTATTACTATTTTTATAAAAAGAAAAGGGAAAAATTGGCTATTTAACATATAGCCTGTTTCTATTTCAATTATAGCCTCATTTCCTTTCAATTCTAACCTCAATTTAACCCCCAATTCTGCCCCAAATTAAAACCAACCAAATTCCAATTTTAACCCGACCCCTGACCCAATTTTAAACCCACCCGGCTTCCCTTTAAATCCAGGCCGTTGATCATTTTGATCAATGGCCGATATTCTTTCTTTCCTTTTTAATTCCCTAACCCACCTAACCCTAATCCATAATATCAGATACGCTGCCTTTGAACTCTTCATCTCTCAAACTCTCTCTAGCCCACTCCGAAACCCTAATCATCTCCCACATGTTTCTACCATATTTCCACCGGAATCCAAGGCATTCCAAGCCATGGGTGGCCTGTGCTCACTCTCTCTCACCGTTAAACCTAAGCTACTCGAAGTTTGGAGGCCCGACTTCAATGGCTCTCTTTAGATCTGTCTCAGATCTGTAGATCTATGGCCTCTCCGGCCATTATTCCGGCATGCTCGATCAATATGAGACTCTTCGACTCAGGATCCGACTTTTCTCAAGACCTTTCTCGTTCTAGGGTTTTCTCTGCTCCTAAGCCGTCTGAGGTTCTGTACTAGCTTATTTCTTTTAAATCTGTGACATGCTTGGTCTTTGCTCGACTTTTCAAAGATTTTCCCCAAATTTCCCTTTTAAAGTCGCTCAAATCTGATTTTAGGTTTTCTGAAAAAGGATTTCTTCAAATACCTTTCTGATTCTCCTGTTCTTTCTTTATGTGTGTCTTGTGCTCGATTGTTTTCTTTTACCACGCATGAGTTTGCTCTTTTGTCTCTTATCTATTATGCAAGACTCTTCTATTTTTATTTTTTTTGCTCGCATGATTAATTCGTGTTGTCTAATCCTCATGCTTTGCTATATGTGTGTTTATGTTTGAGCTCTTTGATTTTTGTTCACCTTACTGAGTTCTGTTTATGTTCCTGCTAAGCATGTTTTACCTACTTTGTTTAAATTCGTATCATCTCTTTCTTCTGAAACTTGTTTAAATTCCAAGTTTTCTCAAGCATGACTTTAAATCAGTGTTCTTGCTATGGTGTATGTTTGTCTTTCAGAAAGGGGCTTCTGAGCGTCTCCCAATGTCCTTGTTTTCTCACCTCTGACTCTATTCGAAACCCTAGGTTTTGGGGGTTTCTTTGACAAGTGGTACTAGGGTTTCTCTTTGGGACCCTAGGCTTTCAGGCTCACTGTGAGTCTGTAATTAACTTGAATCTCTTTGGCTTATGACTCTGAGACTTTCAGTGTTAAACTCTTTCTCTAAATAACCTACCGACTCTTTTTGTTTGATCTGTGTGCTTATATATATGAGAAATTTCTCTTTCAAAAAGATTTTTTTACCAACTAAGTGATTGATTCTGAAACCCTCTTAATAAGGCTGATGAACTGTCACCGATTTTCCCTCGGTTGAACCTCCTTTACCTTTCTTGACTTGGTTCATTCAATTGGACTTGCAGTTTCTGATTTCATGGCTGTTAAATTGATTCCTTTACCATATTTGGCACAAAACCTTGTACCATTGATTGTTTTCCTTAAATAAATTCCATGTACTTACCCATTTTGTGCTACTTTGAAAGGTTTAATTAGAAATTTCTTTCCTTAACTAATTTCTCCCGTTGGAATCAGAATCCCTTAACCAAAGGGGACTGATTTCAATGATTTCTTTACCTTTCTTACTGGTTCTCTTTGCACTATAAAAGGGATGGCACTTCTGCACTTTAAACAAGACCTAACTTTACATCTACATTCCTTCGAATACTTTCGCATCTATACTTCAAGTTCAATACCTCGAACTTCTTACATTCAACTCACACATTTACCTTACTAATTTGAATTCAACACTCTGCGTTGCTTGAGACCTTTTGGAACTGCTGTGCTTGCAACTTGGCTTTTCGAAGAATACTGTTTTCTTACTTGTTTTCCTTTGAAACTGGTATGTCTTTTATTTAATTTTCTGCCTCAACCCTATGTGTTTACTTCACAGTTTCAGCATCCCTGTTTACTTTACTGCTTATGTTCAGGGATTTGTGTTAATTATGCTCCTTCCTTGCCTTTTCTATTGTGAATCCCTACCCCTGCTCCCTTCTATGTGTTTGAGTTAAGGTTCTTGGCCTGGCAGTACCCTAATTGCTGCCCAGGCTATAACCTGATCCACAATGGATCCTAACCCCTAAATTGGCTAACAGGCTGGTCAGGGGTGTACTAGTATTCCCAATGGCTGGGCATGACCACCAGCCTGCCATGACTCTCCCTGATTCTCCCTCTATGCACTTACACTTATTCTTAGACCCTTAAGTTCTGCCCCTCTCTTATGAGCCTTGCTTTGGGACCTTGAGTTTCCTCTGAACTTGGACATCTGAGGGCTGGCATTTCCACACTACACTATGATCTTAATTCTGCAATGTGTTTGGGGTGTAAGCACTGCCCCGAGCCCTTTGAGACTCTTGGGAACTTTGACACATCCCAAATGTGAGAAAGGCTTTTGGAAATCTGATCCTGGAAGTTGGTTTATCTCATATTGTTGGACTTGAGGCTGTTTGGATGTAGCAGGAGCTTCTGATGTAATTTTGATTTTCTTTTCTGATTCATTTGGGTCTGTAATAATTTGTAATAACAATTGGGGATGGCTAGTGGAAAGGGATGGGGATGAATGCATGCCAATGGTAGAAAACTTTCCTATAGGTATTTACAATTTCCGCATTCTGCATTTTTAAAACTCATGCCTACAAGTTTTTTTCTGCATTTAGAAACTATGCCTGTAAGTTCTGCATATAGAAATCATGATCTTAGGGTTCTGCACATCTGCATCGTAGAAATTATGTCTATAAGTTCTGCATATAGAAATCGTGATCTTAGGTTTCTGCACTTCTACATATACATGCCACTAGGAAAACAATCATAGGTTTAATAAATAACCGACTTCACTCTAGATGCTATGCCTATAGGACTCTTGCATTTATGTAATCGTTTAAAAGCAATTACGCCTAGAAATCATGCCTGTAGGAATAATCAACTGAACCAGCTTCGTCTATTTCATCTACGAGTCTAAAATCAGTCATAAGGTCGTCAAAATCTGCAGATCTTTCGTTTACATAACCAGCAACCTTTTCCCTAAAACCAGTACGCTATATTAGATCTCACGCCTATAGGTCTCACTTAGGCAAACTATTAGGTAATTAATTGCGTCATTTTTGATAACTACATCCAGACAAGGCCTAATTCGGACTTCTTATCTGAAAATATGTAATGAATCAGCCACCCCCTTTACGTAGTTAAAGACCTAACCAGTACTTGAAGTCATGCTATATTTGCTCTTTTAAGTGAGGAGGCCTGTGTGAGCCTTAATTGCTATTTGTTTCCCCAAACTGTTTATGTGTTTTTTTGCTTGTCGCCTAGACTTTTATCCTTTTGAAACTCCGAAAAGGCCCCCAAAACCCCTCCCTTCAGGACTAGTAGTCTCAATGCCTCTGAGACTGATAGGATTGGGACGGGTAATAGCATGCATTATGTAACGATACTGTCTCGCGCTTTAATACCTTAACGGGGTGGGAAGGGTAGATATGGATATGATGACCGATGCGATAATACCTCATGTCGCCCCTCTTTGAGTAGTGATTACTGGGTGTTGCATTGACGTGATCCATATTAATCATAAACCTAGGACCCCCTTTCTTTTACTTGCTTTCGTCTATCTCTTCTAAATTGTCTAAATCTTTCATAAAATTTCTGCCCTCTTTACCTTTCCCCAAGTTTTAATTTATTTGCGATATTGTATGCGAATCCCTCCTACTTGAGCCTTTAATTGCTTACTTGATTATGTGAAGTCACAATTGTAGCATGTCCGGGAACCACACTTGTGGATCTTGATGGGTGCCTAACACCTTCCCCCCAAGATAATTTCAAGCCCTTACCCATTCTCTGGTCCTTCTTCTTTCTATTTCCTTCTTAGTGTCCTAATGCACTCAATCATTAGGTGGCGACTCTTCTAAATCTCAAACCCAATTCCCAAAAGCAAAAGAGTTGTCCACCCAAATGTCGAAAACCCGATTTCGCCTTTAGAAAAAGGGGGCATCGACAATGTTAAAAGTGCCTTCTTGAACGGATTCATTGAGGATGAAGTATATGTGAAACAACCACCTGGGTTTGTAGATTCAAAGTTTCCATATCATGTAAACAAGCTCACTAAGGCGCTGTATGGACTAAAGCAAGCTCCTCGTGCTTGGTATGATAGACTCAGTTCTTTTCTTGTTGATCATGGCTTCACAAGAGGTAAAATAGACACTACCCTGTTCATCAAAAGATCACCCAAAGGTAACCTCATCATTTAAATTTATGTTGATGATATTATATTTGGTAGTGCTAATCCTCTTATGTGCAAGGAATTTTCAAATCTTATGCAAAGCGAATTCGAAATGAGTATGATGGGAGAGCTAACGTTCTTCCTTGGACTACAAATCCAACAATCTGAAGGAGGAACCTTTATATGTCAAACCAAATACACAAAAGAATTGATTCAAAAATTTGGTATGAGTAATGCAAAATCCATTGGTACACCAATGAGCCCTTCCACAATTCTAGACAAAGATGAGCAGGGAATTCCTATTGATGAAACTAAATATCGTGGGATGATTGGATCACTACTGTACCTGACAGCAAGTCGACCGGATATTATGTTCAGCATATGCAAATGTGCTAGGTTTCAGTCAGCTCCTAAGGAATCACATTTGACCGCAGTAAAAATAATCATTCGATATCTCATTGGAACTGTATCTCACGGACTATGGTACCCTCGCTCTAACTCTTTTAAATTAGAAGGTTTTTCAGATGCTGACCTGGCAGGTGATAAGGACGATAGAAAAAGCACAAGCGGTACATGTCAATTACTGGGAAAAGCTTTAATATCCTGAAATAGTAAAAAGCAAGCATCAGTTGCACTATCCACTACTGAAGCTGAATACATTGCCATTGGACAATGCTGCGCACAACTACTGTGGATGTCTCATCAACTGGGTGACTATGAACTTTCGTTTAAGCCTATACAGATTTTGTATGATAATTCAAGTGCTATTTGTCTCTCCAAAAATCCTGTGCATCATTCTAGGGCAAAGCATATAGATATCAAGCATCACTTTATTAGAGATCATGTTCTTAAGGGAGACATAGAAATAACCTTAATTGGAACCACTGATCAGTTAGCTGACATTTTTACCAAACCATTATTAGAGAAGAGATTTTGTAATTTAAGAAAGTTACTTGGCATTACTAATAACCTTTAGGACCCATGCACTGTTAAAAGTTTTTTTTGTGTAATGATTGTCCTTTACTCGTGCATTAATTACGCCTCCGTTTTTTTCCCTCTCTTTTCTCTTCTTTGACATCAGTTCGTCGTTCAAAGTTGGAAAGCCAATCATCACGTCCTTTCAACTGACATCTTTTCCTTTTCTGTACTCAACCGTCAAAAACCCTCTTCTTAAGGCGGAGAACACTTTCAATCACCTTCGTTGTTATCTCCTCTTCAAAAGCTCCGATCAAAACCCTTCCCTTTAATGGCTAAACATCCCAGAAATCCCTCTGCCTCTACCAGAAAAAGCACCCGCACCAAAACAAAACCCCCATCTATGCCCCCAGAAAAGGTAGAACTAGGGTCCGATCATTCTGAGGGTTTCGTGTTACACCCCATGTTTTCGTACGTAAGAGTACGTCGTAAGTCAATTAATGTAATCTTAGAAATGGAATCATCTTTGAAAGTTTACAAAGTTAGTTCATCATGTTAACGTGGAGGTTACAAATATTTAAGATCATTGATACCAAGTAGCAAGAGGGTTTGAAGGCTTAGAAGCTAAACAAATTGAAGAAAATAAGTTTCGTCGAAAGTCGGCAAGTTGGAATGTTTTACCATGTACTTTTGGGGTGCAACTAGGGTTATTAACATTACAAGGAGATTATAATGTGAGTTATTTTAGTCGTATGATAGTTGGTGTTATGTTTTGAAGTCAAGCGAGTTATGGAACAAAAGTTGGAAAAGGTCATCACAAGTTCCATTCATAATTGTACTGAAAATTAGGTCAAATGTAACTGAGCTTTTCTCCAAATAGACTTGGAATTAGGGGATGATCTACCTACCAAATTAAAGATCTATGAGTCTAGTTTCTAACGTATTAAACCGTTTGTTGATACGACATTGGAGTAGAGAGATATAGGCATTTTTGCGAGACTGCACAAGCTGCTAGGTGACAAGTAGGTGTGTCACCTACTTGGTTAAATGATAGCCCAAAAATAGGAAATTTCGGGTCGGCCAAAGACCCTCATTATATATCACAAATAACCAGACCTAAACCCCTGCAAACTTCCTCCCAAAAATTATCCACAAACCCTAATCGATTTTCCCTCTCTTTCAAGTTCTAATTGGGGGTAAAACCTAGAGTTTGAAGAACCAAGGGAAGGGCTGAGTTATCCAACAAGTAAGGTGAGTTTACTGCTCTATTTCATACATTTATTCTTATGTGAATTCATGGTAATTCGTTCTATACATGTAAGAACTCACGGGACGGTGATCGGAAGCCGTGAGTTCGAGTTATTCACTTGTAGCGGAGTGTTTTGTGGACTGTTTTGTGTTGCTGTTGGGCTGCGTGTTTTACTACCGTTTTGTGGAGTTTTGGAGGAGGAAGGGTGTGGAGAAACACCATATAGATGTAGGGTTGTGGGCTGGTAGTTCTTTGTAACATTTTCGGGTCGTTTGACACGACTACAGTGGCCGTCGTATGTATGAAGTGATTAGGTTGTGCGTGGACTGTTTTGGGAGGCTCAATATGATTATTATTGATATTGTTTGGGCTGTTTGGTGATTTTTTGGAATTGTGTGAAGTCATATATATAGGGGAGGTGCTGTCCGTTTCATTGTAAAATAGGTTGTGGTCGATACATAATAGTTACGACGCTTAAACGATAACGAGAGTGTCATTTCTCTTATTGTAGACTAAGGAGCCGTGAAATTGCATAGCCTGAGGTTGGGAAGAACATACAAGGTATGTTAAGGCTCTTCCTTCATTCTTTTGGCATGATCTATAGTGAAACGAACGTAAACGATACGCTACTTCATAATGAATCTACTCCTAGCAACTAAGGTTGTCCATGTTGTTCTTTCCTTACAAAGTTATTCCAAGAAAGTATGTATGATCCTTGAGTCCTAGTGAAGTTCATATTGATGGTATGATGTCCATAATGTTAATCGATGGTGCAATGACCTTATGTCACTCCAAAAGGTTTAGAACGTGACTCCATGAGTCCAGCATGCATTATATATGTATCTATTTTACTCTACCGAGTCGCGCTATAGTCGGCCGGGTATGGCACCTATTGTGCAACCACTGATCAGTTGGGTTTACCGAGCTCCACGTGGCCGGGTATGATTCTACCGAGCCTTATGATGGCCGGGTACGTTTTTACCGAGTCCTCTTTGAGGCCGGGTATGATATGACGATGATGATGCCCACAGAGGCGTATGTTTTTAAAAGTTTATGTATATATATGTATTATGCATTTCATGTCAGTAGCCCCCAGAGGCACTCAGATGTTACAGGTTGTATCTCCTCTATCTCTCTTTACATTACTGTTCTGGTTTATGTTTTCCTGCCTTACATACTCGGTACTTTATTCGTACTGACGTCCCTTTTGCCTGGGGACGCTGCGTTTCATGCCCGCAGGTCCCGATAGACAGGTTGGCATTCCTCCTAGTAGGCTATCAGCTCAGCGAAGGTGTTGGTGTACTCCACTTGCTCCGGAGTTGCCTATTTGGTCAGTATGCTTTGGATATGTATTGATTGGTATGGCGGGGCCCTGTCCCGACCTTTATGATTTTATGTACTCTTAGAGGCTTGTAGACAGATGTCAGGTGTATGGGTACTTGTATGGCCTTGTCGGCCTATGTTTTGAGTTTACAAATGGTCATGTCGGCCTTATAGGCCCGTATGTCACATGTATAAGTTTGTATATCATGTTCGGTCATCATATGTTGAGTATTCCCTTATGTTTTATTCTTGTTATCTCATGAAGGGTTTTCTAGCTCATTTACCCATGATAGTATAATAAGAAAGATATGTTACGTTGGTACTTGGTTGAGTAAGGCACCGGGTGCCCGTCGCGGCCCTTCGGTTTGGGTCGTGACAAAAGTGGTATCAGAGCAGTTCTGTCCTAGGGAGTCTACAAGCCGTGTCTAGTAGAGTCTTGTTTATGGGTGTGTCGTGCACCACACTTATAAGCAGGAGGCTACAGGGCATTTAGGACTGTCACTCTTTCTCTTACTCTAGATCGTGTGCTAGANGATAGCAAGATCCAATTGGGGTTAGAGTAACCCAAAATGGTAGATGGATTATTATCATTAGCTAACATTTCCGAAGGGTATTGCAAATGTGGTAATAGTTCTCCTTGTGAGACACCCCGATGGTGCAATCTAGAATAGTACATAGATATGAATACTAGAATGTCTGTAAAAATTTAGAAGATTGGCACTGGAATCCTGGAAGGGATAAATATATACCTCTGTATGGCTCCCGTTCCTAGTAAAGAGAGAATGCTAGGTGACCTGAAGAGCCAATGAGATGAAGCAAGGGGAGCTAAAAGTGAAAGAATGTTTTGTTGAAGTTTTCAGAATAAAGTGATAGACAGAAATATTAGTCGGAGAATAAAAAGAGAGTAAATGAAGCATTATGAGTAAGATGTGATAAATGGGTGATAACAGTAAATCAAAATATAACAGGATGATAGAGTCTACAGTCAAGTGAAGGAAAAAACAAGAGGAGACATGCCTTGAAAATATAAACGAGTATAAGCCATAAAGTCATATCCTCATTTCAAGAAATAAGTTGGTGACCAAAATGTTTACCAAAAGGCTAAGTTAGACCCCCGGAGTAATAAAAATCAGTATGGGCTGGATAACAAGATAAACGGAACATGAATTAGGGATTGAAGAAATTGGTAATAGTCGGCATCGTGAGAATGTCAGAGATCGTGCTCCAATAATAATATAATAGACAACAGACGAATAACCTTTACAGGTCATTTAGGAAGTCGTTTACCTAAAGCAAGCACTCTGAGCAAAGTTAAGCTTAAGGGACTAAGTGTGCCAGTCACACTAGGTGTCACCTTCGTGCATAAGAAATTCAGTTATCCTTGGTACAGAAGGGTTACCATAAGGCAATTAAAGTTCATTGATGATGTGAAAAGATGCCAAAGATGAAGAGGTAAAACATCTATAGGTAGATCGTCGTAGTACTAAATCATAGTACTCCTCTAAAGGGGAAAATATGGTGTAATATGGTAAAAAGTCGGAGTTATTGGTTCAGGTAACTATGGAATAGTAAAGGAAGAATGTGGTAGAAAGGCAAAACGAATGAGATTGTCTTTATTCAGATCCTATCGATATGTCGTGACTCCGGAAAGTTATGCAAGCAAGACGCCGGGAAGAGGCAGTAAGAGTTCCCAGTCAGGATATTGTTGATAAATAAGTGCGAATAGACACTTGATACATTAAGAGCCAGTGCAAGAGGTAAGTTAAGACAAAGGATATATACCAAGAGAGATTACGCGGAGCATAGATATGAGAATGGACCAATGAGTAGTTAGTAGTTGATTCAGGAAGAGCCTAGTTATGGCTAAACAAGAGGATACAGACAAATCATGCAGATTGTGCAAGGTAAACGTAGTGAACCCCAACATAGTGAATTCAGTCTCGCAGATATGACGTCATAATCCTTGAGAAATATTCAGATAGGACTTGGGGTTGTTAAAAGGACCATATAAGTGTTACGAAAATAAAAGACAGCGCAACTAGGAAGACAAACAAATATTTCAGTTCAGAAGTAACCCTACGAGCAGAAGGGCGCGGAGGTAAGTAACTAAGGATAATTATAGGTGAGTGACAACATCAAAAATTTCTTTGGGTATACGGTGTAATAAGCTTGTAGCTTTACAGGAGTCAGAGGATCTCCCCTAAGCACTACCACGAAAGACTAGCTCAAGAAATAAGGAAGAGGGCTTCAACCTAAGCATATTAACTTGAAGAAGAATTGGTCTGGTAACAATAGTCTCACTACAACATTGAATGCACTCCAAAAAAAAATGGTGCCTATAGTAGCTAATGAAAAAAAAAATCAAAGGTTATATTTGAGATCATATGAGTTACAGGAAATTCCAGTATTCGCGGACACTAAGATAATCCAAGAATTCATGCAGCAAGTGGCAGAATGACAAGAAACGGTATTTGCCTATGTTTAAAGGCAACTGAGAAGGCATGTAAGGAAATCTATGGTGCTAACAAGTTAAAGGAAGGTTGCGAATAATATAAATAGATATATGTAGGTCGCAAGCTAAAGTATCATAGAGTGACAAGGTTTTAGCTGGATAGGAGTAAGGATAAGAAAAGATGAGTGAGAAAGTGTCAAGAATAGGGAAGCCCTCGGGATTAAACCCATCAAAACAAGAGAGCTGATGGCTTTCGTAAGTTATTAAAAACTTGGTACAGCCTGAATGAACACAGAGGAGTCTAAGACTAGGAGCAATTAAAAGTCATGAAATGATGCGCCGGTAGTAGAATAAGGGTGTAATTATGATAGATAAAAGGATGACATTTAAGCCTTTGATTGAGGAATAATTTAAAGAGAAGGGATTTTATGAATTGCACGGGATTGGAATACCCCCATAAGATAAATCATGTTAGGATGCTATGAAATATGGTTATTGAAGTATAGTATCGTCCCTAGGTGGATCGGGCAAATCACTTCAGATGTTCCCCGATGAGACGTGAGCCCTAGTGACAACGTATTACGTAAGAGGTTTCAAGTTATCAGTGGTAGATTATGGATCAACATTAAGGGGAATTAACAATGGATGGATAAAAGTTGAAAAGTACGAGATGAGATTAGACCGTCATTATTAAGATGAAAATGAGGAAGCATTAAAGGACTTAGATTTATACATATAGGACAAGCAGCGAAAGAGTAACCCGAAGCCGGGTGGCAGACCTCGGTAATAATAAACCGAAGTAAGAGTTAGGATATAGTACGAACTACCTAGATGTAGTAAAACCATAAGCATAGGTAACCAAGGCTATGAAGCAATGTATAGCAATAATCGTAAGTTCGACAAAGTACCAAGCGAAGAACTTTAGTACACCTATAGATGCCTAGAGGGACATCTTGTCATAGTTCTGTATATGTTCACAAAGTGAGGCCTAGAGATTGGCCAAAGCTGGAGTAAAAAGGAGAAAAGAGTCGCATAGGCAAACATATAAGTACACGGTTTTACGTGATGCATGTCAGAAGGTAACAACAGTTATGAGATTGGAAGAATTCCGACCACAGGTCGTGGTATGAGAAAGAGGCCTAAAGGGGGGAATACCCAGGCCCTTGGATTTATTTACAGAACAGTTTCCTAGATGTTTAGGAAAATATTAAAGTATTCGTAGAGCTACAGGTTATGATACTGATAAACGCATTAGTCAACATTCGAGGACGAATGTTTCAAAGGGGGGAATGATGTTACACCGCATGTTTTCGTACGTAAGAGTACGTCGTAAGTCAATTAATGTAATCTTAGAAATGGAATCATCTTTGAAAGTTTACAAAGTTAGTTCATCATGTTAACGTGGAGGTTACAAATATTTAAGATCATTGATACCAAGTAGCAAGAGGGTTTGAAGGCTTAGAAGCTAAGCAAATTGAAGAAAATAAGTTTCGTCGAAAGTCGGCAAGTTGGAATGTTTTACCATGTACTTTTGGGGTGCAACTAGGGTTATTAACATTATAAGGAGATTATAATGTGAGTTATTTTAGTCGTATGATAGTTGGTGTTATGTTTTGAAGTCAAGCGAGTTATGGAACAAAAGTTGGAAAAGGTCATCACAAGTTCCATTCATAATTGTACTGAAAATTAGGTCAAATGTAACTGAGCTTTTCTCCCAATAGACTTGGAATTAGGGGATGATCTACCTACCAAATTAAAGATCTATGAGTCTAGTTTCTAACGCATTAAACCGTTTGTCGATATGACATTGGAGTAGAGAGATATAGGCATTTTTGCGAGACTGCACAAGCTGCTAGGTGACAAGTAGGTGTGTCACCTACTTGGTTAAATGATAGCCCAAAAATAGGAAATTTCGGGTCGTCCAAAGAGCCCATTTAAAGGGTTATCTCCTATATAACCCTCATTATATATCACAAATAACCAGACCTAAAACCCTGCAAACTTCCTCCCAAAAATTATCCACAAACCCTAATCGATTTTCCCTCTCTTTCAAGTTCTAATTGGGGGTAAAACCTAGAGTTTGAAGAACCAAGGGAAGGGCTGAGTTATCCAACAAGTAAGGTGAGTTTACTGCTCTATTTCATACATTTATTCTTATGTGAATTCATGGTAATTCGTTCTATACATGTAAGAACTCACGGGACGGTGATCGGAAGCCGTGAGTTCGAGTTATTCACTTGTAGCGGAGTGTTTTGTGGACTGTTTTGTGTTGCTATTGGGCTGCGTGTTTTACTACCGTTTTGTGGAGTTTTGGAGGAGGAAGGGTGTGGAGAAACACCATATAGATGTAGGGTTGTGGGCTGGTAGTTCTTCATAACATTTTCGGGTCGTTTGACACGACTACGGTGGCCGTCGTATGTATGAAGTGATTAGGTTGTGCGTGGACTGTTTTGGGAGGCTCAATATGATTATTATTGATATTGTTTGGGCTGTTTGGTGATTGTTTGGAATTGTGTGAAGTCATATATATAGGGGAGGTGCTGTCCGTTTCATTGTAAAATAGGTTGTGGTCGATACATAATAGTTACGACGCTTAAACGATAACGAGAGTGTCATTTCTCTTATTGTAGACTAAGGAGCCGTGAAATTGCATAGCCTGAGGTTGGGAAGAATATACAAGGTATGTTAAGGCTCTTCCTTCATTCTTTTGGCATGATCTATAGTGAAACGAACGTAAACGATACGCTACTTCATAATGAATCTACTCCTAGCAACTAAGGTTGTCCATGTTGTTCTTTCCTTACAAAGTTATTCCAAGAAAGTATGTATGATCCTTGAGTCCTAGTGAAGTTCATATTGATGGTATGATGTCCATAATGTTAATCGATGGTGCAATGACCTTATGTCACTCCAAAAGGTTTAGAACGTGACTCCATGAGTCCAGCATGCATTATATATGTATCTATTTTACTCTACCGAGCCGCGCTATAGTCGGCCGGGTATGGCACCTATTGTGCAACCACTGATCAGTTGGTTTACCGAGCTCACGTGGCCGTGTATGATTCTACCCGAGCCTTATGATGGCCGGGTACGTTTTTACCGAGTCCTCTTTGAGGCCGGGTATGATATGATGATGATGATGCCCACAGAGGCGTATGTTTTTAAAAGCTTATGTATATATATGTATTATGCATTTCATGTCAGTAGCCCCCAGAGGCACTCAGATGTTACAGGTTGTATCTCCTCTATCTCTCTTTACATTACTGTTCTGGTTTATGTTTTCCTGCCTTACATACTCGGTACTTTATTCGTACTGACGTCCCTTTTGCCTGGGGACGCTGCATTTCATGCCCGCAGGTCCCGATAGACAGGTTGGCATTCCTCCTAGTAGGCTATCAGCTCAGCGAAGGTGTTGGTGTACTCCACTTGCTCCGGAGTTGCCTATTTGGTCAGTATGCTTTGGATATGTATTGATTGGTATGGCGGGGCCCTGTCCCGACCTTTATGATTTTATGTACTCTTAGAGGCTTGTAGACAGATGTCAGGTGTATGGGTACTTGTATGGCCTTGTCGGCCTATGTTTTGAGTTTATAAATAGTCATGTCGGCCTTATAGGCCCGTATGTCACATGTATAAGTTTGTATATCATGTTAGGTCATCATATGTTGAGTATTCCCTTATGTTTTATTCTTGTTATCTCATGAAGGGTTTTCTAGCTCATTTACCCATGATAGTATAATAAGAAAGATATGTTACGTTGGTACTTGGTTGAGTAAGGCACCGGGTGCCCGTCGCGGCCCTTCGGTTTGGGTCGTGACAAAAGTGGTATCAGAGCAGTTCTGTCCTAGGGAGTCTACAAGCCGTGTCTAGTAGAGTCTTGTTTATGGGTGTGTCGTGCACCACACTTATAAGAAGGAGGCTACAGGGCATTTAGGACTGTCACTCTTTCTTCTTACTCTAGATCGTGTGCTAGTGCTCAGTTGTAAGAATTCAAGTTCCCAACTCCTATTTTATTCATAATAAGATGATACCTACATCCAGAAAGACGGTTGGTAAAAGATATGTCTATGGAAGAGTTGAGTCAAAGGAACTCGACTTTGCATCATGCTTATGATAAGTAAATGTGAGGTCTTCAGTGGATCATGTGCGTACTGAAAGGTGTAAGCCTCTTGATAAGGAGTCTTGAGGAAAGAATACCTATCCACCTTAATGGTGAAAGATAATGAGAGATTCAAAAGATAAATACAAGTTTCAACAAGCAAAAGAAGCAAGATGAAGAAGAGTACAAGGCCGCCGATTAATGAAGGTTCAGTATTTACAATTCAGGAAGAGAAATACATGCATTCTGAGTTACATTCAATAGTAACAAAGTTATATATAATTGGCCCCACCCATCTCAGTTATGCCCTATGGGAGTTGACAAATATATTTTAAGAGAAGAAAGGGATAGCAAGATCCAATTGGGGTTAGAGTAACCCAAAATGGTAGATGGATTATTATCATTAGTTAACATTTCCGAAGGGTATTGCAAATGTGGTAATAGTTCTCCTTGTGAGACACCCCGATGGTGCAATCTAGAATAGTACATTTAGATATGAATACTAGAATGTCTGTAAAAATTTAGAAGATTGGCACTGGAATCCTGGAAGGGATAAATATATACCTCTGTATGGCTCCTGTTCCTAGTAAAGAGAGAATGCTAGGTGACCTGAAGAGCCAATGAGATGAAGCAAGGGGAGCTAAAAGTGAAAGAATGTTTTGTTGAAGTTTTCAGAATAAAGGTTGATTTCGATGCCTCTCTCGAATCTGACCTCAACTTCTGGGATTCCCCAAATACGGATTTTTTCATTGCTCTGAAGGACAATCCCATCACTCATGGAAGGGTCGTCGACCTTGACGACATGGAAGCCCTCAATTGCGGTCAAAGACCTCTTCGTTCATCAAGGATGGGTTAAGTTTCTCTCTATTCCTCCGCCCAAGGTATATGAACCTCTAGTAAAAATGTTCTATGCAAATCTCTGCTCTAGTAAGCCTGATAGGTTGGAATATTTAGTGTTAGGCAAACACATTGTTCTTGATTGTGCCCTGTTTGATTCGCTCTTTCAGTGTCGTTGTTCTGGTTTTCCTATGCTTTTTAAAAATACCTGGCCTGATGACTGAGAAATTTCTCTTGACCAAGCCAAACATTGTATTGCTGAGTGTCCCTCTGACTCCCTTCCAAACCAGTTAGGTGCCAGTGATGTTAGTTTTGAGACTCGAGTTCTGGTCAACATTGTCGCAACTACTTTGCTTCCCCGTACTGGTTCCTTTTCAACCTTCTCTCAAAGAGACACATTCTTAGTGTACAGCCTTGTGACCAAACTCAAAATCAAGCTTTCCTCCTGGGTTATCAATTTCATGATTGAAAGTGCTGAAGATCCCACCAGTCTACCCTATGGCATGGCAATCACTCACATTCTGGAAGCCCATCAAATTTCCTTGACCAACTATCCCTTTGTCAATGTTCCAAAGTCTTACAATTCTAGAGCCTTTGCAAGTATGGGCTATGTGAGTGTTAAGGGCTCCTGGGTTAAGAAGCACGATAGTGAAGCCAAGCCTGCTCCTATTGAGCCCAAACCTTCATCCTCTGTTCCTCATCCTAGTCCTGATTTTGATGACAAGCTTCGTGCCATTGACTCTCAACTCTTTGAAATCAAAAATCTTTTCACAGCTACTCAGTCCACTGTTGGTGTCATTCATGCTATTTCCAAGGAATAGGGTCTGATGTGTCCAAAATTACAGTTGTTGTTCTCAGAGTCCGGAAAAATGCTGTCAAAGCCTTCAGGGAAATTCATGACAGGTTGGATGGAGTGAGCATCTCAGCCAATGCTAGCTTTGAACAATTGAAGGAGGCCATCTGCAATACCCTTACTTATTTTCTGCGCCGTTGATGTGATTGTTTCAGACAATTTTTTTTCTCTTTTGCTATGCTGGATATGGGCTGTTTTTTGGCCCTTGGATAATTTATTTTGTTGTGCTATTTTTTGTGGGTTGTTTTCTCAGCCCTTGGATAATTCCTATAACTCTCTTGTTCAATATTCTATGTTCTGCTTAGTACTTGGTTTGTTCCCTCTTTGCTGATGCCAAAAAGTGGGAGAAAAGTATATGTTATATCTGCACAGGTACAATTCACTGCAGGAGAAGCATATGTTATATCTGCACAGGTACAATTCATATGTAGGAGTCGACTGTCGACTCTAACCATGGACTAGTCAACTGCATGAACTGAGGGGGAGGAGTACCATGGACTAGTCAACTGCATACATTGAGGGGGAGTAAAACACAGGGAAGTCAACTGGTGTTTACACTTATATATTATTTTGTCATCATCAAAAAGGGGGATATTGTTAGATCTAGTTTTTATGATGCAAATAATATACCTCTGCAGGAAACCAATTATAGAAGAACAAGGAATCGAGAAGATACTACAAGATCGCTGAAGTCAATCTTGATGATTGCGGAAAGAAATCAATCAGCAAAGAGTATAAATCAATCAGCAAATCTGGATGCCTAAGGAAAAGAAACTCAATCAGCAAAGGGTAGCGGACAGCTGCGATGGAGAGAATCACGCTAGCCTAAACTTAAGGCACGAATCAAGGCCAGCATATCCGGAAGATTGAAGATCCTGTAAAGATTGTTAAGCGGCTAATTTCAGAAGGAACAAAAATCAAGGAGCAAGCCTTAATTATATACAACGATTAAAGGAAGAATATCAAGGAAGAGCAACGACTAGCTATCTTATTCTTGGAAAGAATCAATCTCTTTCCAAGGATCAAATCTCTTGGGTTGTCAAGCCTCGATCTTAATCAAAGTATTTATACCCAGCCTTAACCTAAGACAGATATGCTTTGATTGAACCAAACACCTCTCTTTATTCTACTGCAAACAAACATTGTAGTTCACTAAGATATGATGTGTAACAAGTCAGAGAAGAAAGGAGAGTATAACACTGGTGAGGCATTGTATCAAAAAGAAACGAGTGTTAGAGGAACAGTGTTATCAAGTCATTTCCACTGTACTCAGAGAAACACATTTACTAAAGAGAACTCCCTTGCAACCCAAGGGGACTGGACTAGGATTCACATTGAATCCGAACCAGTATAAAAATTCTGGTGTCTTTAATTCCTGCACTTACTTTCTGCATCTTACCTTCTGTCTTTATAACTGTTAATTTATTACATCTAGTCGACTATTTGATAAACTAGTCAACTAATAAGAGAATAAGTTTAAAAATATACAATTCACCCCCCCTCTTGTACTTTTAGTTGACTTTTGTTGACTTTTTGCAAATTGTATAAGAATCATAGTTTTGTTAATTGAAATTGTTTTCTCTTGCATTGTTTGATGTATTCAAGTCATTTTTGGCTAGATTGAGCCGAGCGTTGATAAAGGAAAAGCTAAATTAAGTATTGAATTGGCCGGATTGAGGTAACTATCTTGCCTATCCTTGTGTGGGGGACTTCCCCTTAGGATTTGAGTCTTCTATGCTAATTGTAGTCCGTGAACACGAGGTGACGAGTGTGTGCTTGGATTTATTTGTGGGAAATTTTCCTCTAGGGTTCTTAGGTCCTTATGTCCATTATGTGGAAAGTATCCTGTTATGACTGGGTTTAATAATTGCTTGAATTGCCTCTATATGCTTCATATGATGTTGTTGACTTTCCTCTAATTCCTACGTGTTACAGTGACCCTTAATTGCCTTAATTGAAGTGATTGCCTCCCTTATTGTTTTGGATACTTCTTGATTGTGAGTTCTTCTATGACTTCGTGCAAATATGTTACATGTCCAATTGTTGTGGTTACCGGTGTAGTATCACGTGCTTATTATGTCTTATTGTTTTGTTGAGGTTATTGTGCTTCTTGGTTTCTTTTCTGTGACCCTTATGATGTACTTGTTGATTCCCTTGTCGGGATGTTATTGTTTACGATATTGTCCCTTGCCGGGATGTTGTTGTTATACTCTTGTTCCCTTGCCGGGATTCTTTTATGCTTGATGTTGAATTGTATTTAGGGATCGGGTTGCACGCCGCAATGGTATTATATGAAATGGGATCGAGTTGCACGCCGCAACGGTATTATATGAAATGGGATCGGGTTGCACGCCGCAACGGTATTATGTGAAAAGCGATCCGGTTGCACACCGCAACGGTATTATGTGAAATGTGATTAGGTTGCATGCCGCAACGATATTATGTAAAATGGGATTGGGTTGCACACCGCAACGAAATTATATGATTTGGGATCGGGTTGCACGCCGCAACAAGAAAGAATAAAAGTGAATATTGATTCTTATGGTGAGAATGAGAGTAAAAGCACGAAGGGTGATGTCGTGCACTTTCTGTTGCTCTGTTTATTTGTTGTTATCAATTCAAGTGCTTTAACTGTTTAAATCCCTTTATTGCTGTGATCGTTTATGTTGGAACCTACAGTGTTTTCAATACCTCGCCGTATTTATATATATACATTCCAATACTTCAAACTTCAATAATTGTTACATCTTTAATTCAATTAGTTTCTCAATTATATCCCCTTAAACCGCCTGAGGTTGTATTTTACTTTTTAAAAAAAAAAGAATTTCTACTATGCTTTAAGTTATTAACTCCCATGTTAAAGGTAATAATCCATTCGATGTTGTACTTTAATTGAAAGGGGTACCTTCTTTACTCAAATGATTTCAAAAGAAACACCTTCATCTTTTCTCGCTGGCTTTCCTAATTAGTTTAGAAATTGTAATTTACTTATATTAGGTAAATGAGACTTCTTGAACATCTTGAGTGCATTTGTACGGACATTATGTATTGTATAGCATGTGGATTTTGTTGTTAAAAGTGAGATGAAAATTTAGGAGGCACAAGATGCCATGTGTGCTGAAGGTTCGGAAGTTGGAATTATGATATGAGAAACCGATGATTGAGATGGTCGGGATTGTGTATTAGACATGATGTGAATGATTGAGTTGGTATTGCCTTCTTTATTTGAATACATTCTTACTTGTCTTTGTTCCTGTTATGTCAGTGTTGATTTACGTGGTTATCTGATTTACTTGGTTATCGATCGTTACTACCCGTGTTCTCCCTTTATTGTTCCTACTGTTTGTATTTTGATTTCTCTCCATTGTTGATATTATCTCGTTATCTTTATCTCAATATTTCACCATCATATCCTGTTCATTTCATTTGACCAGTAGGTGTCTTGACTGTTCCTCGTCACTACCCCATCGAGGTTAGTCTTGATACTTACTGGGCACCGCCGTGGTGTGCTCATACTACACTTCTGTACATTTTTGTGTACAAATCCAGGTATTGATCGATAGTAGCTGTGCGGATGTTCGCGGTGGAGACTCAAGGTAACCTGTTGCTGCGTTTGCAGGCCTCGGAGTCACCTTCGTTTGTATTTACCTTCCATTGATTACATCTCGTGCTGGAACAGTGTTGTATTTATTTTATAATAACTACTCTTAGAAAGGCTTATGACTTTTACTACCGGTTTTGGGGAATTGTGATTTATTGAGAGTTATTTAATTTGAAGTCAGTAAATGCTAATGCTATTTCAGTAAATGCTAGGCTTACCTAGTTTAGAGACTAGGTGCCATCACGACTCCTTCGGAGGGATTTTGGGTCGTGACACCCAGAACCCTACCAACTGATCCAGCTCAAAGGAATCCAAATCAAATGTGCAAGTACCATGGAACCCATGGTCACATAACCGAAGACTGCAGACAGTTAAGGGAGGAGGTAGCTCGTTTATTCAACGAGGGTCACCTTCGAGAGTTCTTGAGTGACCGAGCTAAAAATCACTTCAGAGACGGGGACGTGAAAAGGAAAAACGAGCACGAAGAACCGCGGCACGTGATTCATATAATCGTTGGAGGGGTCGATGTTCCTTAAGGCCCGATATCCAAACGCACCAAAGTAACAATCACAAGGGAGAAACGCACTTGGGATTACTTACCAGAGGATACCTTATCTTTTAACAATGAGGATGTGGAAGGGATCGAACAGCCTCACAACAACGCACTGGTAATATTTATCCATATGAATAAAATTCAAGTTAAACGAGTGCTAGTTGATCCAGGTAGCTTGGCAAACATTATCTGATCGCAGGTTGTAAAACAACTCGGCCTCCAGGATCATATCGTCCCTGCAGCTCGAGCACTCAATGACTTTAACATGGCAAGTGAAACCACCAAAGAGGAAATCGTATTGCCAGTAAACGTGGCCGGAACTATCCAGGAAACAAAATTCCACGTGATCGAGGGTGGTATGAGGTACAATGCGCTGCTCGGAAGACCTTAGATCCATAATATGAGGGCAGTACCTTCAATGCTTCATCAAGTCTTGAAATTCCCAAAACCGGAAGGAGTCAAAACGTTGTACAGCGAACAACCAGCAGCCAGAGAGATGTTTGCAATTGACGAAGTAATACTAGTATCCGCACTAACATCAACAAAGGGACTAGAATCTAAAGAAAAGGAGGAAGTCAAATAGCAACCACAGCCACCGGCCTCGACCATATCGGATCAACAGGAAATTATCGAGGATGACGATTGTATGATACCTCGAACCTTCGTAATCCCCAATGATTCCAATGCCACGAAGTCAATGGTTGAAGAGCTGGAATAAGTCATACTGATCGAGCATCTTCCCGATCGAAAGGTATACCTAGGCATGGGGCTAACTCCCGAGCTTAGGGAAAAACTCATTAAATTCCTTATTAAAGATATGGATTGTTTTGCTTGGTCCCACCTTGACATGATAGTGATCCCATTGGAGATCACCACTTATCGACTGAGCTTGGACCCGAAGTTCATACCGGTAAAGCAAAAGAGAAGGCCACAGTCCGAGGTTAAGCATGCATTCATCAAGGATGAGGTAACCAAACTTCTCAAAATAGGGTCCATTCGGGAAGTAAAATATCCCGAGTGACTAGCAAACGTAGTCGTGGTCCCTAAGAAAGGAAATAAACTCAGAATGTGCGTAGACTATAAAGACTTAAACAAAGCATGCCCTAAAGATTCTTTTCCTTTGCCGATATCGATCGCATGATCGATGCTACGGCCGGCCATGAGACCCTCAACTTTCTCGATGCCTACTCCGGGTACAATCAAATACAAACGAGCCCAGAGGATCAAGAAAAGACTCCGTTCATTACTAAGTACGGTACTTATTGCTATAATGTAATGCCATTTGGATTAAAAAATGCCGGTGCTACTTATCAACGCCTAGTAAATCGAATGTTCGAAAAACAAATAGGTAAATCAATGGAAGTCTATATTGATGACATGTTAGTTAAGTCCTTGTGTGTAGAGGACCATTTGACACATTTGTAGGAAAACTTCGACATATTGAAAAAATACAACATGAAGCTCAATCCTGAGAAATGTGCGTTCAGGGTCGGTTCGAGCAAGTTCCTCGGCTTTATGGTGTCAAATCGGGGAATCGAGATTAACCCTGATAAAATCAAAGCAATTGAAGACATCCCAGTCGTGGACAGCGTTAAGGCTGTACAAAGGTTGACAGGGCGGATAGCCGCCTTAGGCCGATTCATCTCGAGGTCTTCGGATCGAAGTCATAGGTTCTTATCACTGCTTAAAAAGAAGAACAATTTTGCTTGGACCCCAGAATGTCAACATGCCTTGGAAGAGTTAAAACGATATCTTTTGAGCCCCCCATTTCTTCATACTCTAAAAGCGGATGAGCAACTTTACTATATTTGGCAGTTTCGGAGGTCGCGATAAGTGGTGTCTTAGTTCGAGAAGATCAAGGTACGCAATTTCCTGTTTACTATGTTAGCCGAACTTTAGGTGAGGCCGAAACCCAGTACCCAGACTTAGAAAAAATAGTGCTTGCCCTAATAAGCGCCTCTAGAAAATTAAAACCTTTTTTTCAATGTCACTCTATCTGTGTTGTAATCACTTACCCCCTTCGCAACATTTTACATAAGCCCGAACACTCGGGCCGAGTGGCCAAGGTCCTCGAGATTAGCAGGTATGATATTGAATATCAACCCCGAACAGCCATCAAGTCTCAAATCTTGGCGAACTTCGTGGCCAACTTTACGCCAACCCTCGTACCCGAGGTCGAAAAGGAACTATTGCTATAATCGGGTACATCGTCGGGGGTGTGGACCCTTTTCACAGATGGTGCTTCAAATGTGAAGGGGTCCGGGCTAGGCATCATTTTGAAGCCACCCACAAACAATACAATTAGGCAATCTATCAAAATCCCTAAGTTGACTAACAATGACGCCGTGTATGAGGCCATGATTGCAGGTCTTAAGTTAACTAAAGTTTGGGAGCAGATATCATCGAGGCCAAGTGTGATTCCCAACTTGTGGATAACCAAGTCAAAAAAACCTTCGAGGTTCGAGAGGATCGAATGCAGAGGTACTTGGACAAATTGCAGGTAACATGACCGGTTCAAAGAATGGACCTACAACATGTGCCTCAAGAGCAGAACAGTGAGGCCGATGCCCTTGCAAATTTGGTCATCAGTCGAAGATAACGAAATCAGCTCAAGGACTGTCGTGCAGTTTTCAAGTCGGTAATCGAAGAAGGCCACGCCGAAATAAACTCCACAAGCCTAACTTGGGATTGGAGGAACAAATATATCGATTATATGAAGAATGTGAAACTTCCGTCAGACCTTAAGGAATCGAGGACTCTGCGAACGAAAGCTGCACGATTCACGTTGGCCGAAGATGGGACATTGTACAAAAGGATGTTCGATGGGCCGTTGGCAATATGCTTAGGTCTGGGAGACACCGAATACGTCCTACGAGAAATTCACAAGGGAACTTGCGGGAACCATTCCAGTGCCAAATCATTGGTTCACAAAGTCATCAGAGCAGGGTATTATTGGGACAGTATGGAAAAAGATACTAAGGACTTCGTTCGAAAATGCGACAAATGCCAAAGACATGCACCGATGATCCACCAACCCGGGGAACAGCTTCATTCGGTCTTATCCCCGTGGCTGTACATAAAATGAGGAATGGATATCGTCAGCCATCTGCCATCGGCCCCAGATAAAGCTAAGTTCATTTTATTTATGACAGACTATTTCTCTAAATGGGTTGAAGCACATGCTTTCGAAAAGGTCAGAGAGAAAGAAGTTATAGACTTCATCTCGGATCACATCGTATGCCAATTCGGGATACCCACCGAGATAGTACACGACAATGAAAATAATTTACCGGCAGCAAAGTGACGAAGTTCCTCAAGGATCACAAAATAAAAAGGATATTTGACACCGTATAATCCTAGTGGGAACGGACAGGCCAAATCAACGAACAAGACTGTCATTCAGAACCTAAAGAAAAGATTGAACGACACTAAGGGGAATGGAGAGAAATTCTGCCCGAAGTGCCCTGGGCATATCGGACAACGACAAATCTAGTACGGGGTCAACGCCGTTCTCGTTAGTGTATGGCACCGAAGCTCTGATCCCAGTCAAAGTCGGGGAACCAAGCGTCAGGTTTCGATATATAATGGAAGAATCAAATCACGAGGCTATGAACACAAGCCTCGAATTGCTAGACGAAAAACAGGAAGCCACCCTCATCCGAATGGCTGCTTAGAAATAGTGAATCGAAAGATATTATAATCGAAGAGCCAATCTTCGACACTTCAAAATAGGGAACTTAGTTCTGAGAAAAGTCACCATCAACACTCGAGACCCAAATGAAGGAAAGCTCGATCCAAATTGGGAGGGACCATATCAGGTCCTTGACGTAATCGAAAAAGGGTCTTACAAACTTGGCACGATAAATGGCAAACTATTGCCGAATAATTGGAACATATCACTCCTCAAATGATACTATTGCTAAGGTATGACTCTCTCCTTTTTTCATTTATATTTGATACTAACTTATTGCAGGTGTCCGATCGAAGAAGTTGAGAAATTCTTCAACACGAAGACCTCGGGTTTTAAAGCAAGACTTCGGGAAATTCTTCAACACGAAGACCTCAGGTTTTAAAGCACATGTTGCACTCTTTTTCCCATAGATCGGTTTTTGTCCCAATTGGGTTTTTCCGGCGAGGTTTTTAACGAGGCAACAATTATTTGTGCTACCTGGGGACAATTCAATAGTATTCAAGGCTTCTTTACAATCAACCTTTAATACTGGGGGGCATCACCCTCGGATGTTATGTTCTCAAAGAAGATACTCCATATCAACAAGTCTCGATAGGTAAAAGTTTGTAAATGGACAAACAGTCGAACGAACTGTATCCTTGTAGATTATTCGAGCCTCGATGACAAAACATGTACGCATAAATGATCTATTGAAAGAAGCATTTTTTCCTTACCAGATGTTCCATGCCTTGGTGAAATTTCTACTTTACTTATGATCTATGCGCCGATCGCAACTAAAGCTCGAGCTGCCAACCCCGTACTCGGGGACTGCTGTCCGAAAATCAACATGCTCGAATCACGAAACTTCGAGACCATAAGACCTTATAAAGGCAATTCTCGATTTTTATAGGCCACGACCATCCCACTCGGGGACTGGTACTTCGAACAAGTTCGAAGTACTATTGAGAAACAAGCCCAAAGGGCAAATCTCAAGTTAAAGGTTATGGCCAACTTAACACGGTTTGGAGACGTCCGAATTCCATAGTAAAATAGGCCTTCAAATATTTTCATAAAACCGGTTAAGCAAGGCTACCCTCGGCAAAATTACAAAGGGTTTTGATAACATCAACCCTCAAAAACCTTAAGGGGTACCAAATTGTTCGAACTTTTGAACAAACTTATGTTGAGGCATAACAAAGTTTTTTGATAACTCTACCCCTCGAGAATCCTGATGGTTACAGAGTTACCTCGTGCTAAGGCATAATAAATTCTTATATGATTAAATTTTTTAAACCGAAAGGGGAAGAAGCCACTCTTTTGAGGCCATATCGGCCCGATTCAAAAAGCCTAAGGGCCATAATATTTTTGGGTTCGAGGATCCACCCTCGCTCAACCAAACCTAAGGGTTTTTTCTGCTCCGAGTATGAGCAAGTACTCATTTGATTATAGAAACTATACTAGTCAGACTCCGATCAAATCACTTAAGTTTCGGATTCGCAAGCAAAATTTTCACAAGACAACGAAGTGAGTCAAAATCCTCACAAGATATAAAGTATATAAAGCGAAAAGAAAAACAAAGTTTTAACAAAATAGAAATTGGAGACGAGTCGGAAAGAAAGGGAATCTTTCATATATACAAAGATATTTACAAAGACCACTCAGGGTCTTACACAAAAATCCAAAAAAGAAGAGAAAATTCTAAGTGCCTAATCCTCCCCGGGAGCCTCATCTTCATCACCCTCGCTCTTGGATTCTCGAGCTCCCAGAACCATCATCATTAGAGAGAAAAGCTTTGGCTTTGGCCTCTAGCACTTTTGCGTTCTCGATATCGACAGTAAGATCAAAGCCACGAGCATGAATCTTCTCGAGACTGTCATTTGGCATGCTCGGCAATGCAGAACGATCGAACTTGAGCAGCATCGGAAATTTCCTTTGCTCGAGCGTGAGCGACTTCAGCGTCAGCTCGGTAGACGGCCACGACCACCTCTGCATCAGCCTTTACTCTTTCTGCCTTAGATGTGGACTTTGCAAGCTCAGTGGACAACCGAACCTCGAGCTCCTCAATTTTCTTGGCTCGGGCCAAGTCTCCTCCTTCATGCTTTGGAGTTGACATTCGATCGAAGATAGCTGGGCCCGAGCAGTGTCTTTCTCTGAGGCAAGGCGGTCCATGTTCTGTTTCCACCCCAAAGTCTCTGCCTCCTTCATCTTGGCCTCCTCGGGAAGTTGCTCGATCTTTTCAGTCTTCTGCTGAACCTGCAAGATTGAAGTGTTAGTCTTCGTCTTCGAATTAATAAAATGAGCTTCCAAAAAGTTATATTACCGGCTCAATCAGGTTGGTATTCCCTTTGTGAGTTGTTGCCAATTCAGCTCGGAGGTCCTTAATCTCCTCTTCTTTTTGCCCAATAAGAAGTTTTAGGGCATCCCTCTTCTCCGTAAGCTTTTAAGTTCAGCCTCGCACTGGTTCAGCTCTGCTCGGGATTTAGAAAAAGCTTCCCGATGAAGCATCAAGGCCTATGAAGAAATAAAGGAAAGTCAAGTAAGAGAAAACAAAGGCAAAAGTAATATAGATAAAGGGAGCTAAGGCTTACCTGACTCAAGATTCGATGGGCCTCATAAAAAATGCTCGACGCATCACCCAGATCGAAAGCATCTTCGACTCCCGTGAAGCAACCGTGGAAAAGGTCTTCGCCTTCATGGGCCATTCCCACATCGGGGGTCCCCATGGCTTGGGCTTCACGAATTTGCCCCCTGAAAAATGAGGGGAGGGGCGGTGAATCATCAATAATTATTGCCCCAAGTGGGTTACTTAGGGCGTTCTCTTCGTTTTGAAGGGCCTCTGAACTGGCCCCTTCAGGTGCGTCCGTCGATTTCCCGTACGGCGGAAGACATTTTCGGTCTCTAATGGCTCGGGGACTTTACTCGGGCCACCCTCCGAGATCCTTTCGGTCCGAGGCTGAACTTCTTCGATTGTCACCGGCTTAGCGGCCTTTGTGACCTTGGCGCTCCTTTTTCAAGCCAACAGTTCGTAGTCAGCATCATATTTCCTCTTCTTCATCTCGTAGCTTCCGAACTACATCCGCAAGCAGGGCGGCGGTATCTTTCTTTGACCTACGAGCCGTGTTCTTCTTAGGCTTTGCAATATCGGAGGGCGAAACCCTTTTTCTCTTCTTATCCTTGGTTAGTTTTGGGGCCTCCTCCTCTTCTCCAGACGAGGGCCTCATGATAGCGTTGTCCCCGAGACCTGTGTAAAAGGAAACCAACTAGAAAAAAAAAAGATACATCTTAGAGAAGAGCGTCAAACACATGAAAAGAAACTCACCATGGTTTTTGGCCTCCCATCGGCCCCTTGCCAAATCGCTCCATGAGTGCTCAGCATATGTAGAAGTCGAGGCCAGCTTCTGAACCCAGCCCTCGAGGTTTGGAATCGCACCGGGTACCCAAGGGACCGCTGCATCATAGGAAGGAACATCGATGAGAAAAAGCAAAAGAAGCAAAACAGTACAATGGAGGTCGGGGCAGGGTGTGTATTTACGCTGCATGTTCCACTCTTCGGGGAATGGCATTTTCTTTGCCGGGATTATGTCAGAAGTCCTCACTCGGACAAATCGGCCCATCCATCCTCGGTCCTTGTCCTCATCTATGCTCGAGAACAGCACCTTGGTGGCCCGACGTTGGAGCCTTATTAAACTGCCTCGATAGAGATGGGGCTATACAGTCTAATGAGATGGTCAAGGGTGGAAGACATCCCTTCGACCTTGCTCACAAAGAATCGAAGCAAAATAACGATGCGCCAAAAAGAGGGGTGGATTTGGCCAAGGGTTATGTGGTATTGGCAGCAGAAGTCAATAATAACAGGATCGATGGGACCCAACATAAAAGAGTATGTATAAACACTTAAAAACCCTTTCACGTGAGTGGTGATGTCCTCTTCAGGGGTTGGAATCACCACCTCCTTGTTTTCCCAATACAATCTTTTTTCACCTGCTCAAGATCGCCCTCAGTTATCGAGCATATGTATCTCGACATTGGCTCACATCGGGCAGGTACCGACGAGGGTTTCTCGATTTTAAAGTCGGAAGTAAGATCGCACGACCCACGAACACACTCTTCGATGCCTGCCTCCACCGGTGTTTTATTGCCGGTCGGTTGCGATGAAGAGGATTTTTCTTTTTAAGAAACGGTTTTCGATGTTTTCGCCATTTCTATATGAGTTCAGAGAAAGAAGAAGATAAAACTTGTTGTTTGAAGAGAAGGTTGGCAAACGGGATATGAAGAACTGAAAAACTTGAAGAAACCAGAAGTACTTGGAAGATTGAAGAGATTTTGGAAATAAAGATTGACAAAGTTATGAAGATGATCTATTTATAATGCTTGCTATGACATTTCAAAGGCACTAGTGGCCGACCATCAACTGGCGCTAATTAATGATCTTGGGAACCGTACCAACGCGACGCTTCAGTCGTTTCTATCGCTTACGTCACAAGAGTGACATCATAACTGGTCGAGGTATAACATCGAAGGCTCAGTTCGTTTCTTCTCATTACACTCCAAGAAACGAGGGGACTATTTGTATACGGTTAAAATCGGGCTTGCTCGATTTTGCTATTTAATCGAGACTAGGGGATCACATCAAGGGTCAGCCTCGTAATGGATCGGGCTATAGCATGAAGACAAGGTGTCGAGTTTAGACACGAGGTGTCCGTCGAGACCGATGCTAGCAACAATCGAGACTAAGTATGACCGACTTCGAGTAAAGTGCGATAACGAAAAGGCGAGATATCCGTAACCGGTCGAAGATCACGACGGAAATCTCGGAACAGATCAAATCAAGGGGGGATTTACTTCCGTAATTAGAATTGTACCGTAATTAGGATTCCTCTAGTATATAAAGGGGGTCTCCATCATTTGTAGACACTTTTACATTGATACAGATCAAGGCAATACAATATTTTTCCCTTTCTCTGGTTTATCAACTTGTTGCTCCTTAACTGTTCTTACTTTGCTGAGCTCGAGGGTTCATCAGCTTGAGGACACTGTCCAAACATTGGTTTGTTTTACATTCTTGTCAATTCCAACCATTTATCTTTAAGTTAATCAATTGGTATTAGGTAAATTCACATATCATTAAAACTACATTATAAATTTAATTGTTATCCAGTTTTTAGGGTAAACAATATTCATCACGTAGTTGAGCCAAGTGCACTTCTGTGAAAGAACCTAATAGGAGCAAAATAGATTAGTTCCCCAGTGAAGCGATTTACCAGTTGCAGTCTTGGAAATGTATTCCGTCAGAGCAACACAGTCAAAACATTTATGTCATAGGTTGGATAGTGAACGTCTCATTTTAACAATTATGTTTGACTAATTCCTTCAGAGCAGTTGTTATAAAACTCTAATTATATATATTTTTGTCATTACTTTTGTTTATCACACGGCTTTTCGTACCCACTTTGATGTATCGGGATTCACACCTGAAAGTTTTACTTTGAAGGTAAAACGCTCTCTAACAAAGACAATTTCATATATGTTTTTTGCTATGATATATTATACTAAATAAAGAATTATTTTGGGACACATATGGTTCTTGACTTGTTTCCGAATAGTAGTATATAACTTCTCGACCAGTATTCTAAACTATGTTCTAAACTACGACTAGCCCTTTTGACCAAATTTTTGAGATGTCAAAGGTGCTTAGTTTTATTTTAGAAAAAATACTAATTAGAGAATTGAGGTGTTTGGCCATGCTTATAAGAAAAAATATAGGAGTCGAAGATGTATTTAAGAAGCTGAAAAAATAATTTCTCCCTAGAAACACTTTTTGAAAACTAGCGCCCAAGCACACATTGCCACTCTAATATCAGAAAAAGTACTTTTCAAATTGATTAGTCAAACATAAACTGCTACTCTTCAAAAGTACTTTTCAAAAAACACACCAGCATAAAGTACTTTTCACAATAAGCAAATTTTGAAAGCTTAGCGAGACATTAGATGAATTAAGTATCTAGTCAAGACGAGATATTCTAACACTTTGAAACAAATACAACCGTTGGAAGCTCGATTAGTGTGGAAAAAGTGAAGGAAAAAGTGAAGGAAAATATATATATATATATATATATATATATATATATATATATATATATATAAAGCTTTCCAATAGGCAATAAAATTTATAAGGAACCCGAGTATGGAAATTAAAACCCCACCGTTTTACCTGTTATTTTTTTCCTTCACTTTTTCCACACTAACGCTTATTCCATTCAAGAACTGATGTAGATACTTGACGATAGTTGCTTTCTTTTGTTTTGTTTCTTTTAGCTGGAGGAATGATCTGGGATTGTGCAACACTGAACCTGTATAATGAGCTAGCTATAACCCTTATACTGATATTTTGCTTATATACCTGATTTACAGAAGTGCACGTACATGCACGTACACATTTATATTACAAGGTTGAATCGGCCAATTATAGCAGATGTAGCACACCTCTCACTTCTCAAAAAAGCTGCTGTTTACTCCTGCTCTATATAAGTGCAAACCAGAAGATGTTGCAACTGTAATGCTGATGTTTGCTGGTGCAAAAAAGACGTCACCTTCACAAACAATCTCGTCTGATGATGTGGTCATTGTTCCCTCTCCCTCTATGACCAAAAACATAGAGGGACCAGGAATAGCAGGGAATTCAGCAGTTGATTGTTTGGGAAGAATACAGCGATCGACCTCAAATTCATCAAAAGGAGGGACGAACCTCATAGTGTATGGATTTACTGCAGTACCGTTCAGAATTTCAGGAGAACCCTGCAACAAAGAACGAATTTTTATAAGTGTAGATAAATAAGCAGACACCCAATACCATTTTAATTGCACTTAAGAGAGTCTTGCCAAATATTTAGCCTGCCCACGCAGCCAAAAATGTGGAATAGCCCAATAGAAACTACAAATAGGGTATTCAAGGAGATTCTAAATATAATTGATGCATATTACGCATCAATTGGCAAGACAAGTGACTTGAACACTTGAAACATTCTTGATGGAAATTAGACTCTTGAAAGATGCTTAATATATGGATCATAATCCTAAATGTCCTAACCAATTTATTCAGTAACTCGATGTCAGAATAATGCAACTCTTTCCTAACCTTTGTCAACTCCCAATGTTTTGAAGTACATAACAAGGCTGCTGCTATACTTAAATTCCAATCAGGAAGTTCAATTTTAAAGAATGACCTTAATGGTGTCTGGACCGTATGTACCTGTCTGTAAGTGAGCATTGAGCATAGAGTTTTAACATCCCGGTGCTTTGGAGTTAGGCCAGCACGTACCACGTTGTCTGATGTTGCCATGATTTCAACACAATCACCATATATATAAGCATGAGGTTCATTTGCCCCTATATACAAAGCTTCACCAGGTTTGAGTTTTACATAATTTAACAAGAATGCAGCTAAGACACCAACATCAGCTGGATATTGCTTCTCGAGTCTTAGGACCACTTGTTCTTTCTCAGTCAGCTGCCTTGCCTACAACATGAAAGATGAAAAAGTCATAATTACCGTCCACATGAATAAGTCTCCACCATGCAAAAGAACAAAAGGAAGAGTTGCAACTACTGCTTAGATTTACAAACACATCTTAACTTATAGCTGACCGGGGACTATTATGACTTTACCTGATATTTTATGTGTAGGCGACTAATCAGCTTGGCTATCACTTCAGCAATCATATCCTTGCTTGCTGACATTATCTCAGTAAACACTGATTGTAGAACTAATTTAACTTTCTCCTTTTCACCATCCTCATTCAAGTCTAATACTTGCTCTGTGCGTGCATTGCCAACCACTTCGATAATCTCGGGCACAGTTTGAACAATCAACTTAAGCTCCTAAAAAAATTCATACGTATTTGTTAAATCACATCGAACTTGTCTTTTTGGTTTTCATATACTCATGGAAGTTTAAGCCCATTTATTATCTCAAGCTAAAGAGCACAACAGATACTGCTTCTCAAGTGAGCCAAAATAAGTTTAAGTTACACCATTCTTCTATATGCAATATTAGCGTTTATGCTACAATAAGATTAAGGACCAGGATAAAGCTTTTCCAGGCTTGCAGTCTAACAGAATATGGATGGCAAACCGGTAGCAAATGTAACTATGCCAGTTTAAAAGTTGAAAAAATTGCAAATATTATAAACCAAAAGAAAATTTTAATTTAAACAATTCCAGTAACGCCTTTTTCTTTTAAGTCAGACAGGTCTAAGAACATGGTAGCAGCCAGGTGGGGTTTTTATCTACCACACAGAAGTACCTCATCCTCTAAAGCGCAACCCAAATATTACATAAATATAAAGAAAACAAATTTCTTAACTCTGGCAGAACTCATTCTTAGTGGATTGTAGATTTAAGGGCACCTCAAATGTGCTTTACCCTGGAGTACGAAGTCTAACATAATTCCAAAAAATTCACTAGACCTACAAAACAACAAAGATGTTGAGTACCTCAAGACTTATAAATCCACATAAGGCCTCAAATTCTGTCAATGCCAATGCCATCTCCGGTTTGTGATTGTCATCCTTATAAACATCCGGGAGCTCACTATGCAGACGAGTGGCCAAATCCTTGTCTGGATGGGCCTGTATGGACAAAGCTTTTGCAACAGAAAGTACCTAAAAGTCGACACACGTTAGACACTTATCAAAACCATACCGATAGACAACTACAAAGGGATTTAGCTCATCCAAAATGTATCAAGCTAACTTAAATAAATAGAATTGTCTCCTTATCTGATATTTGGGGTACTCTCAACTCTGGTGTTTCTACTTCTAATTTTATATTGACTCCATTACTACATGAAAAAGTGAACTTTTTTCATATGATTTTTTTTAATTATAAAAAAAATCATGAAGTGCACTAACTTCAATGTAGTTCCTCAGTATCAAAATCTCTTTTAATTTGTTGCTTAAAAATGAAATCTATGTTCGAATTGAAACCGAATATTAGATAATTTGGCCCTGAATCAGTAGCTATTATAGAGGAATATAATTATACGGGAAAGCATATAATGAAAAAATCAAAACTTGATACGATTCCAAAGGAAACTGGCTAACAATCTAGTAGTTTTGGGTCACACCGTGTTAAGAAATCTACCAAATATTATTAAATTTCGAAAGCAGTAACTCATTCTTAAACAAGCGATTGAAGGGAGCAAACCTTAAAGAGAAAAGGAAGGTTGGAACCCCACTTATTCACAATCTTATCTCCAACAACACTTGGGTTGCTTTCAATCCAATTCTTCAATGTCAACGTCAATCCATTCTCAGCTGCTCCTTTCACAACATAAGAAGGCCCAGAATCGTGAGTACCCATCCAAAATTCCGCATAAGGCTTGTCCTGCTCAATAATATGGTCACCAGTATTGCGCGAATATAGGCGCGCCACACGAGATTCTTTCCCCGGTCTTCCCCAATCGTAATTCTTCACACACCCCTTCAACCTCACCAGCCCTCCTCCTTCCTCCATAGAATGATTTAACTCAAAAAAGAACTTTTTTCTTTTCTCTACAAAACTTGTAGTAGTCTCTGTTTATGTTGGAGTGAAGTGAAAGGGTATGAAGAAGGAAGAGGATTATGAGGAGCAATAAATTTGCTGTTTCTCTATTCAAAGGAGCCAGGGTGGCTTCTGTTCAAAGGAGGGAACGAGGAATAATCAAAGGAATAAATAGGAGTAATTTTTAACGCAAGGTTGCGCTTTCACACATATAAATAAGACAAAAGATTTATTGTCAATTGTCAACCTCTTGATAGTACTAATACTGTACAAAATCAGATTTTGTCAACTTAAGGATAATCAATACAAAATTATATTTTTTTCAAGCTACTAGGACTAGTTATTAATGCAAATTTGGATTTGATTTGCATTGAACACGGTAAAGCCCACAAAGTCATAAAACAATTGTATCAGAGTGACTTTTATAGTATTTAATTTTATTTTATATTTTTATAAGAAATTATTTTCACTACTAGTACTTGTAAATTTTTTTGATAACTAAAATATACTACTCTAATTACCGGTAAATAATACAAAATTACAGCATAACACATTTTGTTACTTGTCTTAAACAACTGGTGCAAAATATACAATAGCCTGTTTGGCCAAGTTTCAAATATTAGCTTATTTTGAGAAGTACTTTTTTTCAAAAGTATTTTTCTCAAAAGTACTTTTGGTAGAAACACTTTGTATTTGACTAATTAATTTGAAAAGTACTTCCAAGCAACAATTAATGTTTGGCCAAGCTTTTAAAAAGTGATTCTATAAGTGCATTTAGTGTTTTTTCAAAATAGTGTTTTTGGGGAAAAGCTAAAAAAATTTACTTCTCCAAAACTGCTCCTGCTTCTACTCAAAAGCATTTTTTTCTTCTAAAAGCTTGGTCAAACACTTCAACTTTGAAAAATATATATACATATATATTAAAAGGTGCTTTTGCATTTGGAGAAGTTTGGCCAAACAGGCTATAACTCGCTATGACTTTACTACTAAGGGGTCGTTTGGTAGGAGTTATATAAGAATAGTGCTAAACGAAATGTATTACTCCATGTTGAGATTACTTTTTATCACTGTTTGGTTTGGTATATTAAAGCATTACATAATTTCTAAATAAATTGATTGTTTACAAAAATATTCTCCACATTCTTAAACTTTTCATACTATTTTAATTGCAAAAGTTTATTACCCTCCACATTCTTTACTCTCTCTAAAGCGTACTTCTTTTTACAGGGGAGCAAAATTAAAAGAGAAAATAATTGAAATATTAAAGTTAAAAGAGAAAAAAATTTAACTACTATGACATATAATACAAAATATCAATTATTAAAAAAATGGCAAATTTTTAACAAATAAATAAAATTCATACAGTATATAGTTTGGACGAATTCAAAACTAATATTAGTATTAAATATGATATTATTTTGATTATAGTAGAATGCTAAAGGGGAAAAACTAATTAAAATATCACAATATAAAAATATACAAAACATGACGGAAAGTATTTGGAATTGGTTTTGAGGGGTTTGATGGGTAATTATGTCTTTAATAATATTTATGCAAGTATTAAAACCCTTTCATTGCTAAGCCTAATACCATGATTTGCTAAGTAGTAGTTATACATAGAATAATACCAAATAAGAAATATAATTAATTATACATAAATTGAAAAACTATACCAAACACGGGATAAGTAATGCACACAACTAACGGTTGCATTATTTTTTTTCTAATAACCTCCTACCAAAGGACTCCTAAGGGGTGGGGCATACCTCCTAGGGAGGTTTTCTTTTGAGTCCGGAACCAAAGTGTGGCTCTTTTGGACTCAAAGAACCAAAATGTGTGGGGAAAAATCGGGCACCATAATATGTATAGCGTAGTATTTCACCGCGCTATACGTTAATGGTCGTTTGTCTGTTAAGGTATAACGCGGTCACCGCGCTATATTTGAACTTAAATCGGTGGAGGTATAGTGCCCTTATTGACAACGCTGTAGTATAGCGCAGTAAATAAGGGCGCTATACCTACATAAATAAACGGGCCATCTCCTTCCCCCAAAAACAGAACGTCCCCCCCCCCCTACTTTTAACGAAAAAAACTCAGGCGGAGCCCACCGTCCCAAAAAAAGTGTAGATTCTCGGTCCCACATCGTATCTTGTATTGGGTTGCTTGTTTCGGCTCCAAATCACCAAATCTTCAACTTTCCAAAAAATTTAAATCGAGGTATTCCGACTATTTTTTTGTTAAAAATTATCTTTAAAAAATGACTATTAGTTGTTTTTACTATGTTCTATGTTATTTTGTGATTGTTTTGCAATTTAATTAATTTATTACTTTTTATCCGAATTATATTATTAGCGTGATAAAAAAAATTAGTAAAATAGAGAAATTGTTATTAGTTGTTAAAAAATGCTAATTAGTTAATTTTTACTTTGGTATATATTTCTTTGTGATTGTTTTGTGATTAAAGTAATTTATTATTTTTATCCGGTTTAGATTAGTTATTTGCTAAAAGATTAGTAAAATAGATAAATTGTTATTTTAGGAATAATTAATCTTATTTAGATGTTATTGTTGTACATATATGAATATGTGACTTTAGTTTCCTGTAGTGGTATCTTGTACCCGTAGTTTTAATGTAGTGCTCGTATTTGTAATGTAGTGCCCTTTTAGCGTAATGTAGTGCCCTTTAGCGTACTATCTTTGTAGCTATTGAAATTAATCATTTAATTATCTGTTAAACCCAAAAATATCTGAAAAAAGTTGATAGTTAAAACGCAAACTCTCTCGAAACCTAGTCAACAAACGTAATAAAATAACATTAGTAAACAGCAATATTTATCACTCACAAAGCCTTGTTACATGAATATTTAATAATTAAATCTTGTATAGTTATAAAAATTAATTATTTAATTTTATTATAGTCAAAAATAGGTGAATAACAAACAAACATATAAACTAGTAAACTAAAATATAGATATTAAAGTAACATATAAAATATAAAATTATAATATAGAAAATGTATCAACCTTGGTCACTTTCCGGAATTTAATGGGCAAGACTCAAATTAATTATCTTCTCTGTAGGAAATGTGATAAAGGTCTGTGCATTGACTGCAAGGTCATCCCAAGTGAGCATCTCACGACTCTACATAGGCTCCTAGTTATGTGCCTGGAGATCAAGAGGAGTAGAAGGAAGAGGGCGGGGTGCAGGCAACCTAAGATCAAGTGGGGTAACTTGACCAAGGACAAAGCTCAGGAGTTAGGGGAGAAGTTGTTGGCTATGAGGTCCTGGATGAGTAGGGGGGACGCGTCTAGTATGTGGTTCACGAGTGCGGATTGCATTAGGGAAGCTGCTAGAGAGGTCTTAGGGGCCACGAAGGGCTCTCCTGGGGGTCATAAAGGGGAATGGTGGTGGAATTGAGAGGTTCAAGGTAAAGTGGAAGCTAAGAAAGCTGCTTATTTGAAGCTAGTAGAGAGTACAAATGAGGAGGAAAAAAGGACTTATCGGGAGTGTTACAGAAAGGCAAAGAAAGAGGCGAAGTTAGCAGTTACGACGGCTAAGAAAGCGGCGTTTGCTTGTTTGTACGAGGAGCTCGAGGGCAAAGGCGGGGACAAGAGGTTGTACCGGTTGGCCAAGGTGAGGGAGAGGAAAGCCCGCGACTTAGACCAAGTCAAGTGCATCAAGGACGAGGATGGAACAGTGTTGATGGACGAGGCACTTATTAGGAGAAGATAGCAGACATACTTCCATAAACTGTTGAATGAAGAGGGGGATAGACGCATTGTGCTGGGTGAGTTGGAGCACTCCGAGAGTCGGCGGGATTTTGGGTACTGTAGGCGGATTACGTTAAAGGAGGTGGAAGGGGCGATGCGTAAGATGTGCAGGGGCAGAGCGACGGAGCCAGACGACCGGTGGAATTCTGGAAGAGCGCAGGGTGGGCAGGTTTGGAGTGGCTCACTAGGTTGTTTAATGTTATTTTTAAGACAAAGAAGATGCCCGAAGAATGGAGGTGGAGTACGATGGTTCCGCTTTACAAGAACAAGAGTGATATCTAAAATTGCAATAATTATAGGGGTATCAAGTTGTTGAGTCACACTATAAAGGTTTGGGAGAGGGTGGTGGAGGCCAGGTTGAGGAGGTCCGTGTCTATTTCCAAGAATCAGTTTGGATTCATGACGGGGCGTTCGACTACGAAAGCGATTCATCTGGTAAGAAGATTAGTGGAGCAGTACAGGGAGAGGAAGAAGGATTTGCATATGGTGTTTATTGACCTTGAGAAAGCATACGATAAAGTTCCGAGGGAGATCTTGTGGAGGTATTTGGAGGTTAGCGGTGTTCCGGTAGCGTACATTAGTGTGATTAAGGATATGTATGATGATGCTAAGACTCGGGTGAGGGCTGTGGGTGGTGACTCAGAGCATTTCCCTGTAGTGATGGGGTTGCACCAGGGATCGGCTCTTAGCCCATTTTTATTTGCCTTGGAGATGGATGTATCGCGTCACATCCAAGGAGAGGTGCCCTGGTGCATGCTATGTACCGATGATATAGTGTTGATTGACGAGACGCATAGCAGAGTTAACGCGAGGTTGGAGGTTTGGAGATAGACCTTGGAGTCTAAAGGATTCAAACTGAGTATAACCAAGAAAGAATAGTTGGAGTGCAAGTTCAGTGATGGGACCCATGATGCAGACGTAGAGGTTACGCTTGATGCTCAAGTTATCCCCAAAAGAGCGAGTTTTAAGTATCTCGGGTCGATTATCCAGGGTAACGGGGAGATTGACGAAGATGTCGCTCATCGCATTGTAGCAGGATGGATGAAGTGGAGGCTCGCTTCCGGTGTTTTGTGTGATACGAATGTGCCGCTAAGACTTAAGGGTAAGTTTTATCGAGTGGTGGTTCGACCGGCTATGCTGTATTGGGCTGAGTGTTGGCCAATCAAGAACTCCCACGTGCAGGAGATGAGAGTAGCAGAGATGAGGATGTTGAGATGGATGTGTGAGTGTACCAGGAGAGATAGGATTAAGAATGAAGCTATCTGGGACAGAGTTGGAGTAGCCTCCGTGGAGGACAAGATGCAGGAGTCGAGGCTGAGATGGTTCAGACATGTTAATAGAAGAAGCATTGATGCTCCTGTTAGGAGGTGTGAGAGGTTGGCCATGGAGAATTTGAGAAGAGGTCGGGGTAGGCCTAAGAAGTATTGGGGAGAGGTGATTAGGCAGGACATGGCGTTGCTTCAGCTCACTGAGGACATGACCCTTGATAGGAGGGTGTGGAGGTCGAGGATTAAGGTAGAAGGTTAGTAGGTAGTTTATAGTTGTTCACCCATAGTCTTAGTAGCATGCATGTCCCTTCATATTCTTAGATTTTTATTACGTTATGTGGTTTTGTTTGCCTCATGTATTGTATTCCTTGTTGCTATTATTTGGTACCACTTATCATTTATCTCTCCCTTTTTCTTTTATCTTCCATCTTTCTTCCTTCCTTGCTTTCCTCTTCTTCTTCTTGCCCTTCCTAAGCCGGGGGTCTATTGGAAACAACCTCTCTACATGTATTAGGTAGGGGTAAGGTCTGCGTACAGACTACCCTCCTCAGACCCCACCTGCTGGGATCAAACTGGGTTTGTTGTTGTTGTTGTAAAATGTATCAACCTAATTAATAATATAGTTAAAATATCGAATAAATTTTAGTGTTAAATATATTGCAATATATTTAAAGATGTGAAGAAATAAAAATGAAACATATTTTAATTAATATTGTTCAATTTACAATCGTCATGGAGGTTCCGCCTGTGCATTCCGGACCTACATCGCTAGAGCTACTGTTGCTACAGGCCGAGCATAGGTCTTCGTACATATGGGAGGGTAGTGTTTGGCCCAGAAATTGCGCGCTAGATGAGTAGACGATATGTGGGACTTTCTTAGGGCCCACCCACTCCATCCTCATATAGTTAGACGCCTTCAGGATACGAGTTTCTATAGGATCATAGAGATCGGCCAGTTGCAGTTGGACTGGTTTATCACGGCTTTGATAGAGCGGTGGCGATTGGAGACGCACACGTCTCATTTACCCATTGGCGAGGCTACTATCACGCTTCAGGACGTGGAGGTTCTGTATGGGCTGCCGGTTTATGGACATCTTATAGCTTACCCGCATGCTCTCAGAGAATATACGGGGTTGCAGTACCTGGAGATGTTGCACCGACTCACCGGTTTCCAGCCAGCGGAGGAGGCTGCATTGAGTGAGGCCACTCGTTTGCAGTTAACGCCTATCCGGCTGCAGCTGGAGGCGATGGATGCGGACATTATGGATGATACACCAGATCTTCATATTAACCGGTACACGACATTGTTGATGCTGCTTATGTTTGGTGGAGTATTGTTCCCGAACACTTCGGAAAACCTATTCAGCTTGAGATTTCTTCATCATCTTGACCGGCTAGATGATTTACCTCTTTACAGCTGGGGTGTAGCTGTTCTAGGTTACTTGTATAGGCAGATGTGCCGGGCTAGCATGGGCACCTAGCGAGACATTGCCGGATTTTTGCCACTGCTGCAGGTGAAAACATAGTCAATTATTTTCATGATTATAACATACATAGTAAAAATATACCGTAAATTTTACTTCCATAATGTATATTAGGTTTGGGCCTGGAGGCGGTTCCTGCAGTTCCAGCCACCTCTACCACCCATCGCTTAGGATGCACCGCTTCCAGCGTTTCTCCCTTTAGCTAGGAGGTGGGTTGATAGACGAGGCTACGGACGCGAGGTCGACGCTCGACATAATCTATCCTATTATAGGGATTTGTTGGATTTGCATGAGGGCGCATAGGTAAATGTATACTTAAGTTTACTTGGCCTGACTTTATATGTGTTGCGTTTACTCACGATTCCTGTTTTTACTTAAAGGTTCATATGGAGGTCATACAGCGATGAGCTAATAGCTGGTTTACTCGATTATTGCTCGAGCGGCCGACTTATGTGGAGCTCTTCCGTCCCATTGATGTGTCTTGATATTGTCGAGCATCATGCCACCGAGCGAGTCCTTTACTAGTTTGGTCGACCGTAGCTTGTACCTACTCCGCCCACTTGGCTTAGGGCACATTACCAGCGGGATGATCGTTCCAGGGTTGACCAGGCATACATGGCCTGGCTAGAGGCGCAGATTGAGATTTGGGACCGCCGGCATGACCTGATTTCGTCACCCCTCCACCTGAGCGTACGGATGGTGAGCATGAGTATATGGGCTGGTACGGCAGCATTACCCAACTTTTCATCGGGAATCTCATTCATCGTGCTGGTGGTTGGTACATTCCATATGACGAGAGGCATGAGGCACTAGTATGTTATTTGTTATACTTACGTATAATGTTAATATATCATTTCGTAATTAATATTTTACGTGTTGTGCAGGCTATTGGCTTACATCTATTCTACTAGTTGGGACTGAAGACATAACAACATACCAGTGAGGGAGGGGCAGCTTTGCACGACTATGGCCGGCAGGTTATAGATCTGGCTGCCTGGCATTGAGGCAAGCCCGAGATGATGAGCACTTAGGATACGAGGCTGATTATGTGCCGCTAGAGCAGCACCATCGTGGGCCAGCAGTGGATCCTAAACGTGGTCGACGTGGCAGGCGTGCCCAGAGAGGTTTGGATATTCCACGAGGTCGTGTGGGTCGGCGAGGACGTGGTCCCCAGCAAGGGGGCGTTGAGGCACCTGTTGAGGATGTTGGAGTTGATCAGCTGGGTGACCACCCTGATCCAGACGATGCTCCTGGTGATATGGTGTCATTCAGCCTTCAGAACTTAATATACCGCCATAACGATCAGATATTAGACAAATACCTGAATACTGTCTGACAACGTGCTCCTTCAAGTGGTTCAAAAATAATGTCCACGTCTCTTGGATTTCATTGGCACAAATAGCAAAAGCTAGGGGAAATATACTTCCATTAGCATCTACCGCAACGAATATCAACAACTTAATATCATACTTTCCATAGACATGAGTGCCGTCTATGGATATTACCGGCCGGCAGTGCACAAAACCATCAATGGCTGGTTTAAATGCCCAGAACACATATCTAAATATGTGTTCTGGTATTCCCGGACTCCGCTCAAGCTTTCATTCAACAATAGTGATGGGGTTAAAGTGTTGCAATGCGGCCATGTACCTAGGTATAGATGCAAAGGACTTATCCTAGTTACCATAAACAATTTCAAACGAATGTTTGCGCCCAAGAAATGCCTTTCTTTTGGTAATGGTACACCCATATACCCGGTGTACAAATGTTATACACTCTTTGATCTTGTACCTTATGAACGCTTCAATGTGTGGAATTAAGACAAGAGAAATCAAGTCAACATTCAAGTTAAAATGATTCCCACTGAATGTGTCCATTTCACAATTGTGGGTGCCAATGTATTTACCCACAACCCACATATTTGTTTTCTTCTTCCTCGCACGAATCATCCAATTACAAACCGTAAACCATCTACGACAACTAACATTGTATACATCCGGAGATGACTCATGAACCACGATCTTACGACACTCTTTTATGTTGTACATTCGCACCGCCCTGCTTAGGCGCACTTTATCAGCAAAAAGCATGCCCTTTGACAGCACCGTTACTCTAGATTCATCTCACATTGACGTCCGATTTTTGTCAAGATCCCTTGTGAGGGCATCCGCATCCGGCGTACTTGGCAAATGATCAAGGTAGGGAATCTCCCTTGAATGAAACGGCACGTGGGACTCGTACACTCTTGGTCTAACGGGAGGTTGAGCATGCTCCCTCGTCAAATCAGGTTCAGCATTCTCTTCCTCCTGCTCATCACCCTCATCAGGGAAGGGTGTGTCATCTCCAGACTCATCAGCATTGCTGTTATAATCACTATTCTCTTCCTGACTTCGCGCATCTTCCAGATCCCGATTAAATATGTCATCTTCGGGCAATTGAGTAAGGACATGACCTTCAAGTTGCTCGTTTTTACTACACAACAAATAAAATAATAAGTTTCTCAAATTGATCCAAACTTTACATATAGCTTTATCACTTCACTTACAAATCATAATGTGTTGATATCCCATGATGGACATTATCCTGTTGATGATGACTCCCGGATGGACCACCATGATCCAACACACCAAAACTAGGCATATTCCAACTGAGCGTTGCATCATAACTTGTAAAATTCATATCTGGCCGGTACCCCCTATAAAATATCCGAGTATTAATACAAATTCAATACATAAAAATAAACACCGTAACACAAAGGAAAACTGAAGTTTATCACTCGGCTTGGGGATTATGTAAACTAGGGGAGAAATTATTTCCTCGCTCCTCATTAGCCCGTGGAGATAAGTATAGATCAGGCCAAACTCTTTCACCCGGAACCTGTTCGGCTAAAACTGATCCAAAATAACCACCCGATGATTGCGTGATATCCCTACTTTGCAGAACTGATCAGGTCCAACTCTACGCCACCACAAAGTGGCAAGAGCGGTCGATGCAGCTTTTACCCGAGAAGGTCGGGATCGAATCCATAGGGAGCTAGAAATAGTTTGGAATTAAGTTCCTATCTACACTAGCAATGTGCAAAGTAATTGTTTACAGTTCTAAACATGCTTTGATAGTTCACTATTCTAAATTAACACTAATGATGCAGGAAATTAGACTAAGTATGATATCTTTTTGTAGGGTTTTCTTAATTGATGGAAACGCACTAAGGAAGCGACTTTCCCCTAGGTGAATATTTAATGGGTTCTAATACCTAAGGCAAATATATTTGGGTTCGTGATATAGCCAATGCACGAAACTACTCACTCTATACCTCTTGGTAGTTTGAGTGACTTTGCCCTAATTGACTTTTTCAAGACCAATTGGGTGTCAAATTTGTGCAAGCAATTTGGGCTCAAGATGGGTATTACTATCTCTAGGTTTAACCCTTTAATTGGGGCTATCAATCTCTTGAATACGCCCTAATTCCTTGTTGGAAAACACGAATCAGGCCAAATACCAATCACCTATAAACAACTAAGCCCTAAAATAAGAGACCCATCAAATACCCACACTAGGGTTGAGCCACAACCCTAGCTAATGGGTCTAGCTACTCATAATTAAAGAAGAAATCATAGATTTAGATGTAGATTGATCCATAAAATGTAATTACAAGATAAAGTACTCAGATTAATTGCTAAACTAGCTATGAAATTACTCAAAAAGGTAAAAAGAGGCGGTTCACGTGCTCAGCTAAACAATCGATAACCTAAAAATCTGAAAAAGAAGTATTTATACAAGGCTGAATTTTCCGAACAAAAATGCCCCTAACGGAGGTATCGCTGGAAGCGAAAAATGGACCGTTGTAGCGGTGAGGCCATCGCGGCCGCGCAAAATCAACCGCGGACCGCGATAACTTGAAATCCCAGGAAACTCCACCTCTCTGAATCATGCCACCGCGGACCGCGGCCGCGGTAAGGGCACCGCTACCGCATAAAAGCACTGCGGTCAGTGGTGATTGGTAACCCCAAAATCAAGCTCTCTGAACCATGCCATCGCGGACCGCGATAAAAGGACTGTGGTTGCGGTGGGTCTTCTGCTTGTGCGGTGGATTTTCCGCTGTAGCGGTGCTTGACTTGGCTTTGCACTTGTGCAGGTTTCACTCCTTTTTTGAGCTGGTTTTGACTTCCTTGTCACTTTTTGACCAAACACTGCAAACAAGCACAACATGTAAGCTTTCGGGATTACTTGTATACATTTTTAATCCAAAACTCAAGCAAAAAGGAGCATAAAATAGACAACAATCCCTAGTTATCAACTCCCCCAAGCTTAAGCTTTTGCTTGTCCTCAAGCAAACAATGTAAGTCCCACCTCCTTAAGATAGAAGAAAGGAAAATTCAGCTATCCTAAAGTGACCTCATCTAGAATCAATTGGGACTAACAATTGCCCTCAACTCAAATGAGTCATTAACAACATTCAACCTTTTTAAACACCATGGTTTTAGTGCGACAAAAAAGCATCAAGAGTTGACTCAACTCATCAAGGAAACTCTTTCTACTACTTTGGTCATTGTGGAACCCAAACTCATACTCCCCAACTCTCCATAAGCAAAACCTCACTTTTAGATTGTAGCACTCAGAACGAGGATTGTGGAAGACACACTCATCTCTCTCAAAGAAAGGTCACGAGTCCGGCTTTAAGTACCATAAGCTTGCCCCTTATGTAAGTCATCACTAATGTAAGCTCACCCAACTCAAGATCATATAGGGCTTTTGTGGTAATGTAATGAAGGATTTTTGTTCAGGGTAGGATAGATTGGTCTAAGAAGGTTTCATCTTCCCTTAAGCACTTCATTTGCTTCATTTTGGCACATATTTTCTTGACTTTTTAGTCATTTACTTCTTTAAGGGTTAGAGAGACACAATGTCACTCTTTCTTGATCATTTCAATTCTTTTTCTCCTTTCCAACCTTTCCATGCCTTTTATCCTTTTGATTTTATTGAATCCCTTCATTTCCTCTACATTGTTCACCTTCTTTTTGACTTTTTGTCTTTTCTTTCTTTTTGTCTTTTTTTTTTTTTGCTTTTCCCTTTTTTTTCCTTTTGTACCTTTTATCACTTTTGCATTCCTCGTCTCTCCCCCCAAACATATGCTTTTGCCTTGTGCTAAGGAAAGATAGGGTGCCAAGAGAGGGTCATTTCAGAACGGATAAAGGCTTTTATCATGGTTATTGGAAGAATAGGGGCTATGGCTCAACGAGGTTGACTAGGGATATTATCATTGGTAGGCTATGGATGTTTTCAAGTCTCAATTAGGATCAAGGAGAGCCTATAATCACTTCTCAAGTCGAGCTTCACTTAGGATTTCGCTTCAACAAACATTCAGGGCAAGTTCTAGACTTATTGGCACGGAACTTGGACTTGCAAATCAAAATCTCACCACACAAGCTACAGGATTGCTAAAGAGACAGAGTCGGGGGCCCACAACAACCTTAGCTAAGATTTGAGCAACGCAAATGGTCCCGAAAAACCACTTGATGATTGTTTTAGTCAACATAAGAGTCTTAAGGTCACAACTATCACCATCCTACACACCAATTTGTTTCTAACCATAAGGTCAAAGGTAAATGTATTAGGCCCAAGTGAAGCTTTGTCTGAGGCACCATTGCTCATTAACTACTATTTATACCAAACAAACGAAAAGAAAACAGACTCAAACCCTTAAGAAGGTTGTCATGCCATCCATCATCGGGAAGAGCCACCCGGTTCACACAAACTCCACCTTTGGAGAGAACCGTGGAATTAAGAAAATCAAAGGCTTATTGAACAAAAACTCATAAAATAAGAAGCTACAAATAGAAAAAGAAGCTACTAAAATGAAATAAGAAGCTATGCTATTAAGGAAAATTGCGAAAGAAGTTATGAAAGAAAATACGTAAAGTAAACTAAATATGTACAATAGGGGATTTAGACGAATATACAAGAGAGGGAATGAATATATACAAGAGAGAGTAACTTTGATTGCAAAATACGAAAAGTGAAATAACTGGTAAAATTATATACATACCAAAAGTGAGAAATAAAGCATAAAAAAGGAAAATAGTATCATAATTACATTCCAACTACCAATGTCATCAAAGTAGGGCTACCCCCTCAAATGAAAGCTAGCATTATCCTCAATGCTAACTAACCAAAAATAAGCTCAAAAAGAAGGATAGAGAGTAAAGAAAACTCCCTATGTGTCCTCCGTCTGCATGGGGTCATGTGCTTGGGTACCTGGGTCCTGTGACTGCTCGGGAACATGTGACTGCATCCCTGTATCCTGTGACTGCTCTTGGACCTGTGGCTGGCTAGAAGCACCTGTATCCTGTGGGTCCTCCAGCTCAATCTCTAGATCATCTACCTGTGGAATCACTCTCCTCCTCTTGGGCGCTCTCTCCAACTCCTGCTCCTAAACCTGCTCAGTCTGAGTTGTTGGAGGCTGGTCATGCAGTAGTAGCTCCAATGGCAAGTGATCAGCTGCCTTCATCTTCTCCATTTCTCCCCTCAACTGCTTCACCGACTCCTTCGAGGCCCGAGTCTTTCTCAGCTTCTTTGTCTGTTCACTCAGCTTCTGAAGTGATTTTCCTTGCACTGCTAGAGCCTCCATTATAATCTTCTGGTTGTCCAGAAGCTCCTTGAGAGACTCCTCTACTGAAGCTGGCACCTGTGGCTGTGGGGGCACTGACTGGGCTGCTAATGAACTAGATAGCACATATAGCTTAGAAGTTGCTGCCTGCATCCAGTTGTTGATACAGGAGAGTGTTTGGCTCAATATATGGGCAGTCAATGGGTAGGCTGAGGAGGATGGAATATCTGGAGGAATGGAAGTAGATGGTCCGGGTGTGGGAACTGGTATGGCAGGGGAAGGCTGGGAAGCACTGACTACTATTACTGGCTCTTCAGACTGGCCAGTAGAAGTGGTGGCTTTGCCCTTGGATTCTTTGGATTTGGGGTTGTCCTCAGCCTTGAGGCTGTACCATGAAAAGGGCGTCTTGGGTTTCATCTTCATGTCAAATTGTCTCTTCTCCACCTCCTGATCCTCCAAATACATTGTAAGTAAGTTCGGAAAGGGATATGATCTATCACCCTCATTTACCACCCTGGTGATCACCCTAGACATAACATTCCCGACATTGATCGGGAACCCCGCCATAATAGCCGCCACTAATATCGCTCGGGAGACCGGCATGGTGTTTTCATGGGTAGTGGGTTCCAGCCTGCTGCATACAAAAGTTTCCCACCCCTTTGCCTCAAAGTTTAGGGGTTTCCTCAAGATAGGAACCCTTGCAGTCAACCATGCTGGGGTGGTGCCCGGGATAGCCAGGTATGATGCTAACACGGGCGGGATGCCTCATCTAGTGCCACCTTCTCCAAGTACAATGCTTCATCATCCTCATTAAAGCCCAGGTAGTCATTGATTGTTTTCCCATCAAACTTCAGTTTCAGGTTCCGCACCTTAGTCACTTTTGTATCCTTCTTAATGTGGGAGACATTGGCGTAGAACTCCTTGACTAAGTGTTTATTTGCATCCACCCCCTGGCTGGTGAAATAGTCCCATCCCAATCGCTCCCTGAATTGCCTCTTCACGTTGGGTTGTGAGGCAGAAGATCCCTCTCTACGAATTGGCGCTCAAGAATAAGTGACCTTAGAGGCCACCACTCCCGGAACTTGTGGTATGCCAGCTCACTGACAAACCTCCTTCGCCACACTTCAGGGTTTCTAGTTCTTTCCCACACCTCCGGTTTGAGGCACACCCCCTCCCTCTTCATCCAGTACCTCATCATCGCCGGGATCCTCTCCAGTTGACGAAGCTATAGGTAAGGTAGAGGTTGTACTATCACTGCTCTCTGTTGAGCCCTCAAACGATGTAGAAGACACATGAACTGAAGCACGAGCAGTATGAGAGTCTGGAGGTGTAGGTTCATCTCTTAAGCGGAAGCTTCCCAGGAAGTCAGCAACATGAGTAGGCACGGAATCAGACTCCGATGCCTCCGGGGAGGGCACATACTCACTTCCCGTGGATTGTGAAGCAGCTCTATCTACAGCTTTGATATTCTTCCTCAGTTCCCCAGTGGACTTCCGAACTGCTGGGGTCAGTTTGATCTGTCCTCGGCCCCTGCCCCGGGAGGAGTCTCCTCTTCCTTTTTGTTTGTCACCACCTCCTCTGGATTTAACTATTGTCTGCAAGTAACATTAGTTGATCATTGCCAGTATCAATACCAGAAGAATCAGTGCAGAATATCATTTGAAATAGCTGACCGCGGACCGCGAAAAATGCATCGCGGCTGTGAAGACTGCACTACGGACCGCGAAAAATGCACCGCGGTCGCGGTGGTGTGGGATTCAGACTACCCACTTCTCTAATTCACTAGCACCGCGGATCGCGGAAAAAGGAGCGCGGCCGCGGTAAGGCACCGTGGACCAAAAAATCAACCGCGATCGCGGACACTCCAAATGACCTCTCTGAAGTTCATCATCGCAGACCGCGGGAAATCCATCGCGGCCGCGGAGAGGCACCAGGGACCGCGGAAAAACAACCGCGGTCGCGGTAGTCAAATTAAAGCACAACCGACCTGGGGTTTCTAGTTTTCATGCATTTTAGAATTCACATCAAAATTATCAATTCCCCTAGGTAGTCAATTACCATTTCTAACTAATTTAAACCTAATCTAATTAACAATACAGACTCCTAAGTCTAAATCAAAAGAAAAAGGAAGAAAAAGAAGTAAAAACTAGCAATTAAAAGAAAAAAAGAACAAATTAAAGACTAAGGTTTGATTGGAATTACCAGATGTGAAGTAAGAGACAAGTGAAGATCAGTTCTTGTGCTTGTGTAAATTAGGGCGTGATGAACAGTGTTCTATAGTGTTTGAGAGTGCAAGGAGCGAAAAGTGTAAAAGGAGGTCTAAGGGTCTATTTATAGAAAAACCCTGGGACCTACACAACTTACCTACCGCGGCCGCGGAAAATCGACCGCGGACCACGGTTGTGAAGCTCAGAAGGGCTATTGTTTGGAGAGCATCGTGGATCGTGAAAAATGCACCGCGACAGCGGTAAGCCACCGCTGACGGCAAATAAATGCACCGCGGCCGCGATTGAAACTTCAGAGAACCTCCATTTTGGACCTTTTAGCACCGCTGACCGCGGTCAATTTCCGTCTCCGCGGTAAGCCCGCCGCGACCGCGAAAAATGCACCGCTGCAGCGGTCCAAACTTCCGAGAGTCCTAAATTCTTCCAACTTAGTCCTGCACTGCATCAAAACATCGCTACACACATCTCACAACCAGTTAGTCCAAAAACAAATCCTACACTAAGAAGAGAATCAAAAAGAAAGAAGTAAAACACATGGGTTGCCTCCCAAGAAGCGCCTGATTTAACGTCGCGGCACGACGCAGGTTACCATCAAATCACTTTAGATGGATCATTGCCACCACTTGGCTGTCATCAATCTTGCCAGGATAGTGCTTGACTCTGTGCCCATTAACTCTGAAGATCTCACCATTTTTGTTTTTCAAATCAAGAGCACCAAACGGAGTCACAAGCACCACCTCAAAAGGTCCACTCCATTTCGACATAAGCTTTCCCGAAAACAGTCGTAACCGGGAGTTGAACAAATGAACCAAATCACCCACTTTGAACCTTGCCATGAGCATACTTGTCATGAAGATACTTCATCTTGTCCTTATACAAAGACGCACTGGAGTAGGCATGAAACCAGAACTCATCAAGTTCATTAAGCTGCTCCACCCTAAGATTTGCTGCCACATCCCATTCAAGATTTAGCTTCTTCAAAGCCCACATGGCCTTGTGTTCCAACTCAACCGGTAGATGGCAAGCTTTCCCAAATACCAACCGATACAGAGACATACCAATTGGAGTCTTGTAAGCAGTCCTGTAAGCCCACAATGCATCATCCAGTTTCTTTGACCAGTCAGTCCTATTTGCATTCACCGTCTTTGACAATATGCTTTTGATCTCCCTGTTGGAGACTTCAACTTGCCCACTAGCTTGAGGATGGTAAGGGGTAGAAACCTTGTGATTGACACCATACTTTGCAAGCAAAGTGTCAAATGCCTTATTGCA
>NW_017670450.1:411428-447751 GCF_001879085.1 Nicotiana attenuata
CGGGTGAAACATCTTGTTTATCCTTTGACCTAAGACCGCTCCTACCGCAACATCACTTGCATCACACATAAGCTCGAAAGGTAAGCTCCAATTGGGTGCAGTTATGATAGGAGTAGTTGTCAATTTGTACTTGAGAAGTTAAAAAGCTTTCATGCATTCCTCATTGAACACGAACTTTGCATCCTTTTCTAATAGTTTTCACAATGGATTCACTACCTTAGAAAAGTCTTTGATGAATCTTCGGTAGAAACCCGCATGCCCAAGAAAACTCCTAACCCCGTGATTGAAGTAGGAGGAGGAAGACTTGAAATCACTTAGATCTTAGCCTTGTCCACCTCTATTCCTTTCTTTGAGATCTTATGGCCAAGGACAATGCCCTCCTCGACCATGAAGTGTCATTTTTCCCAGTTGAGCACAAGATTTGTCTCTTCACACCGAGCCAACACTTTGTCAAGATTCTTCAAACACTCATCAAAAGAGTCACCCACAACACTGAAATCATCCATGAACACTTCCAAGAAATCCTCTACCATGTCGGTAAATATAGCCATCATGCACCGCTGGAAAGTGGCCGGTGCATTACACAAACCGAAAGGCATCCTGGAAAATGCAAAGGTCCCGTACGGGCATGTTAATGTGGTTTTCTCCTGATCTTCTGGAGCAATCAATATCTGGTTGTAACCTGAGTACCCACCCAGAAAATAGTAGAAGGCACGCCCAGCAAGTCTATCTAGCATTTGGTCAAGAAAGGGCAATGGATCCTTTCGGGTCGCTTTATTCAGCTTGCGGTAGTCCATGCACACCCGCCATCCGGTGACAGTCCTGGTTGGAATCAACTCATTTTGCTCATTGGTAACCACGGTCATACCACCCTTCTTCGGCACGCATTGCACTGGAGAAGTCCAAGAACTATCCGAGATGGGGTACACAACCCCTGCATCAAGCCACTTGATCACCTCCTTTTTGGCAATCTCTTGCGTAGCCTCGTTCAACCTCCTTTGATGTTCCACGGAGGGCTTGGCATCATCTTCAAGTATAATCTTGTGCATGCAAAAGGCGGGGCTTATTCCCCAAATATCAGCTAGAGTCTATCCAATTGCCTTCTTTTTGGAGCACCGCCAATGTGGCATCTACCTGCATGTTAGTAAGACAAGAGGAAAGAATAACTGGCAAATTTGAACTAGGGCCTAAGAATTCATACCTGAGGTGTGGAGGCAAAGGCTTCAACTCTAACACGGGAGGTTCCTCGATTGAGGGCTTTGTTGGGGGAGTTTTTCTGTTCTCAAGATCCAGAGAGAGCTTACGGGGCTCATAAGAGTGAGACCCTATACCATGTAAAGCATTGACACACTCCACCCTTCCTTCATCCTCATTGGCATCAAGGTTTAACAACATCTCTTCTAGAGGATCCTCCACATTGATCATGGCACTAGTATCATCAACGATCACCTCTATGACAAGATCCACAAAAAGCACACTTCCTTGCTATTTGGCTGCTTCATTGATTTGCACACATGAAAGACCACTTTTTCATCACCCACCCGGAAGGTGAGTTCCCCTGCTTCCACATCGACCAATGCCTTCCCAGTTGCAAGGAAAGGTCTTCTCAAAATTGTAGGCACCTCATAATCGACCTAGCAGTCGAGAATCACAAAATCAACAGGAAAGATAAATTTGTCCACCCGGACAAGAACATCGTCAATAATACCAAGCGGCCTCTTCATCGTTCTATCCGCCATTTGCAATCTCATGAACTTGGCGTAACCCGACATTTGCTCGAGAACCTCCACCAAAGGCACATTAATTGATAAGCTCTTCATCATGTCTACAAATTTCTTAAATTGGTTCTCATTTTTCTACTTCGCGAGCCTCTGGGTGTAAGGTGGAGGAGGCCTTGGCAAAGGAGCCTTGGCTTTAGGCACAACCATTTCCGGCATGTCTATTACGTGTTCCCTAGACGGGTTCACGTCATTCTGAGTCTCCACCTCGTTATCTTGGATATCAATCCTCACTTCCTCATTCAAGTTCTCATCATTCACATTCTCAACAACCAAAGGGATATCATCCTCTTGCAACTCAACTTCATCACTCAAAATTTCCTTTTGTTTGGAGGCATTCACATCACCACCTCAACCGCTTCTTGTAGTTACCGCCATTGCATGCCCGGTATTGTTCCCACCCTTTGGGTTGACTACCGTATCACTAGGTAGAGCCCCCTTAGGGCGAGTATTCAAGGATTGTGAGATTTGGCTAAGTTGAACCTCCAAGTTTCTGATTGAAGTATTGTGGGATGCCAATTGGGCATCAGAGTTGGCGTTCTTTTTCATCACCTGTTCAAATATCATTTCGATCCTCCCCATTTCATTGTTTGATGAGCTAGGACCTTGGGATGAAAATGGGGGTGGGTTGTTTGGTTGTTGATACATCGGGGGCCTTTGAAAACCTTGCCCTCGATTTCCTTGATTGCCATTGTTCCAACCACCCTGATTATTGTTTCCTCCCCAATTGTTGTTGTTGCCACTCCAGTTACCCTGATTGTTCTGATTGCCCCAATTCTGATGTTGGTTGTTGTTCCCCCAGTTGCTATTCCCTTGTTGTTGTTGATTGCCCCAATTTCCTTGGGATCTCCATTGTTGTTGTTGGTTAGAAGCATTGCCCCTTTGGCCTTGATAAATGTTCACGTACTGGACTTCTTCATTCTGCTCATCATACCCATCATCTTGGAACCCACCACTATCTTGGTCATATTGATCCGGACTCCCTTGGCTTTGTTGACCTCTTTGTCTCCTTTTGTTGACCAACATGTTGACACCCTCCATAGCATTTACTTGTCGTGGTGCTCGAACCTGCTGTAATTGTGCCTTTGCTAACTGGTTCATTGTTGTTGTTAGCTCCGCTATTGCCTGGCCATGGTCATGGAGCTCTTTATGCAAGTGAATGACCGTGGGATCACCCTGTGGCACATTTGCTCGACTTTGCCAAGCTGATGAAGTGTCCGCCATCTCATCAAATATCTCACAAGCCTGATCATACCGTGTGTTCATAAAATTGCCCCCGGCGAGTTGATTCACTATGCACTGATTTGTTGTGTTAATACCATGGTAGAATGTCTGTTGTATCATTGCCTCGGTTATATCATTGTCTGGACATTCCTTTACCATAGTCCGGTATCTCTCCCATATCTCATGAAGTGGTTCGTGCTGCTCTTGTTTGAACGCCAAGATCTCATCCCTCAAAGTCTCCATGTGGTCCGGCGAGAAACACTATGCTGTGAATTTATATGCAAACTCATCCCATGTATGGATGGTGTGGTTGGGAAGTCTCTCCAGCCAATCCAATGCTTTCCCTCGAAGTGAGAAAGGGAATAATCTCAACCGCAAGGAATCCTCTGACACATTCGTTTGCTTTCTCCCCCAACAGGTATCAATGAAGCCTTTAAGGTGCTTGTACGCATGCTGATGGGGAGTACCCGTAAAATACCCTCGCTGCTCCAACAAAGTCAACATCATGTTGGTTATTTGAAAATTGCCCGCCCAGATCCGGGGTGGGACAATTGCACCGGCGTAACCCTGGTTTGGAAGCACCCGAGGTACAGCTCTTGGAGGAGGCGGGGGAGGGTCTGGAATATTGTCATTGGCATGTCGGCCTCTCCTTTGTCCTTGAGGCACAAGAGGTACCTCATCCTCTCCATCGTCATCAACCTCCTACCCCGGTGGAATATCTCCAAGAGGTGCATTGTTTGCCGTTTTTGTACCTGAATTGATGATTCACTCGAGTCAGTAAACTAGAAGGAAATAAAAACAAAACACAAAACTAGATAGATAGATAGACAGATAGATAGATTGATAGCCAAAACCGTTTAGCTCCCCAGCAACGGCGCCAAAAAGTGATCGGGTCCAACCCTACACCACTACAGAGTAGCAAGAGCGGTCGATGCAGCTTTTACCCGAGAAGGTCGGGATCGAATCCACAGGGAGCTAGAAATAGTTTGAAATTGGGTTCCTATCTACACTAGCAATGTGCAAAGTAATTGTTTACACTTCTAAACATGCTTTGATAGTTCACTATTCTAAATTAACACTAATGATGCAGGAAATTAGACTAAGTATGATATCTTTTTGTAGGGTTTTCTTAATTGATGGAAAGGCACTTGGGAAGCGACTTTCCCCTAGGTGAATATTTAATGGGTTCTAATACCTAAGGCAAAATTGATATATTTGGGTTCGTGATATAGCCAATGCACGAAACTACTCACTCTATACCTCTCGGTAGTTTGAGTGACTTTGCCCTAATTGACTTTTTCAAGACCAATTGGGTGTCAAATTTGTGCAAGCAATGTAGGCTCAAGTCGGGTATTACTATCTCTAGGTTTAACCCTTTAATTGGGGCTATCAATCTCTTGAATACGCCCCAATTCCTTGTTGGCCTGATTTTCCTAGACTCAAGCTCTCTTTCTCAAGAAGAGCCCAAGTCAAAAAGGCACAAATTAGTGCTTGCAACCACTAATTCAACATGGAAAACACGAATCAGGCCAAATACCAATCACCCATAAACAACTAATCCCTAAAATAAGAGACCCATAAAATACCCACACTAGGGTTTGAGCCACAACCCTAGCTAATGGGTCTAGCTACTCATAATTAAAGAAGAAATCATAGATTTAGCTGTAGATTGATCCATAAAATGTAATTACAAGATAAAGTACTGAGATTAATTGCTAAACTAGCTATGAAATTACTCAAAAAGGTAAAAAGAGGCAGTTCACGTGCTCAGCTAAACAACAGATAACCTACAAATCTGAAAAAGAAGTATTTATACAAGGCTGAGTTTTTCGGACAAAAATGCCCCTGACGGAGGTACGCTGACAGCGGAAAATGGACCGCAGTAGCGGTGAGGCCACCGCGGACCGCGATAACTTGAAATCCCAAGAAACTCCACCTCTCTGAATCATGCCACCGCGGCCGCGGTAAGGGCACCGCTGCCGCATAAAAGCACCGTGATTAGCGGTGATTGGTAACCCCAAAATCAGGCTCTCTGAACCATGCCACCGCGGACCGCGATAAAAGGACTGCGGTCGCGGTGGGTCTTCTGCGTCCGCGGTGGATTTTTCGTTGTAGCGGTGCTTTGACTTGGCTTTGCACTTGTGCAGGTTTCACTCCTTTTTGAGCTGGTTTTGACTTCCTTGTCACTTTTTGACCAAACACTGCAAACAAGCACAACATGTCAGCTTTCGGGATTACTTGTATACATTTTAAATCCAAAACTCAAGCAAAAAGGAGCATAAAATAGACTAGAATCCCTAGTTATCAGGAACCTCATTATTGCGAATGTCTTCAGCCTTGACGTACATTTCCAACATTTTTATCGCACGAAATTCCCAATATTCATCCGGAGTCCTCAATTCTTCTCTTAGAGTTTCATCGTCTTCAATGTTAAACTCAGCATAACAAGCAACCCCTTGCGGAGTGAACAGAATACGGATATCTTCCTATTACTTTAATACTCACCGAATGTTTGCTCACACTCATTTTTTTATATAACAACGATAGCAATGTATCGTACTCCATTGTAAGTGGCAACTTAACATGACACTGTGGAGAATAACTATAGCTTACTGAGTTATTCACCACCACAACTTCACCCCCCAATATAATGAAACCCTAATTCTTCGCTCTTCAGACATTATGACAAAATGCAAAACAACTTAACGAACAAAAATTTCAGAAGACTTGAACGATCCTGAATGGATTTTTACAAAATCCTGAAACCCTTTAAATAAGAAAAAAAAAACAGTCCCAGGGATACAATTATTTGAGGTATATCGCCTTAAATATAAGCGCTATACCTAGTTGAATTATTGGCGTGTCAGTTAAGCGCAGAAAAATTATTTGTGGGCCCAATACTTAAGTATAGCGCCTTAAATATGGGCGCTATACCTAGTTGAATTATTGGTGTCTTTTAAGCACAGAACAATTATTTGTGGGCCCAATACTTAAGTATAGCGTGGTATTTCACCGCGCTATACTTTAACGGCACGTTTGCCATTGAGGTATAGCGCGGTGAAATACCACGCTATACATCATATGGTGCTCAGTTTTTTTTGCGCATATTTTGGTTTTTTAAGTCCAAAAGAACCACACTTTAATTCCCCGACTCTTTTCTTTTTCCCTTCAAGTACACAAGGTAACAGAGAAAAACTCAAATCTAAGTAAAGAAAACTCAACGACCAAAAAGAACGCGTTTGAAGCGATATTACATGCTAGTTGATGCCCTGACACTACACATGTATGCAAACAATATCATCTGTAGCACATTTCTCTGATCTATCCGGATAGAATGAATAGTCTCACCATACACCAATTAAAATGTATTACTCCATTTATTTCAAATTAAATGAGATACTTTTTTTTAGTCTATAACAAAATAAATGATATATTTTTAAATTTTGAAATAATTCAACTTTAAACTCTTCATTTTACATATTTTACGCTTAATGAGAAGTATTTATAACCGTAAAAATGTCATGACCCCATAAAACTTTTAGCCCTTAAGCTTTTAAAACCACAAGTTTTTAATTTTTTTTTTCTTAAACTCCATGCCGAATCAAACTAGGTTATCTAAACTAAAAACAGAAGGAATAGTAGCAATTGTGCTTTGCCTTCAACATTATTCTTTAGAGTCCACTGTAAAGCGCTGCTCCCATGTAGCCACATTATATTGTAAGGATTCTTCTGAAGCCATATATTATCAGTAGTCTGTTCCACATTATTCTCTGGCCCCTTTTTGACTTTTGTAGAACCACAAATTCTAAAAGTTTTTATTTTTTCTTAAACTCCGTTCCTAATCAAACAAGTTGACATAAATTGAAACGGATGGAGTATAATATAACAACAAGAATTCTTTTGAAGAAAGATATATATAAAAAAAAAGTTATGCTCTCTCAATTTCAATTTATGTGATGATGTTTGATTAGATATAGAATTTAAAAAAGAAAAAAAGGACTTCTGAAATTTATGATCTAGAATAAGCTATATTTGTTTGTGTGGCTATAAATTCACCCATTGAGGGTAAATAAACATTTTAAAGTTAAACCGTTGGAGTACTAAATATAAATGTATCATTATTTTTAAAATTGACTAAAAAGGATATATAGAGTATCACAAAAATTAAGCCGGGGAGTAAATAATTGATAGTACAAAAACTTATAGATCACTTTAATTAATTTAAATTTGAAGTATAATCATTATTATTGATAAATTGATATGTTAAGTTTAGTGCAAATATCAAGAAAAAGGAAAATATTTATGTTAAATTTGGGGGCACCAGGGAGAATAAGAAAATATGCAACTACTTTATCTTTTTGGTATATTAATAGTGAAATATGCTCCGAATTGCGGAAGAGTCACGCACGCCGTTATGATCTCAAATCTCAAGCGGTGGGTCGGCATAGTTCGTCGTCAGTTGATCATGTGGTCCTCAGCTGCAGCCTTTCTTTTTTCGGCTTCCACGGTACACGTCATGCTTGGGCATACCTTTACGTAAGGCTGAACACATACGAAAACACTTAGGCCCCGTTTGGCCATGAGTTTTGCCAAAATAAATTTGGGATTTATTTTCTAAACTCATGTTTGGCCATAAATTTTGCCCATATTTTGGCCAAATCCCAAATCTCAAATCTCAAATCTCAAATCCCAAAATCAGCTATTGAGCTGATTTTGGGCCAAAATTCCAAAACTTGGGAATTATATACATGTTTTTCAAAAATAAAGTTGGAAAATATGTTTTTAAGACGTATGTCCAAACACATTTTCATCTTCAAACCAAACTTCACCCAAATCAGATTTTTCAAAATAAATTTGGGATCTATGGCCAAACGCTAGCTTAAAATTGACACGATTTTTCATTTAGACACCTGAACTTAAGGGAGTTTCTATTGAGCACTTATACTACCCGAAACTTAATCCAATTGAGCACTTCTTTGACAATTAGCCAAACTTACAAAGTTTGTGCAATGCACTCGCTGCTGACGTGGCGAATGACGAATAAAAAAAGGACATATATTTTTTTGAGTAAAAAAAAAGGAAAACTATGTTAAATCTATTTAATACACAAACTAATCAGTGGTCTTGGTGTTCTTCACTATTTTCATGTGTGTTCTTGTTCCAAGCAAGATTTTAATCCAAATTTTTAAGAGAAACTCCTCCAAATTTATTATAACTTCAGCTAAAGATTCCCCACGACGATCCGAAGACAACCCCAATATTAATTTTCCAAACTTTCATCAAATCAAGTAACCCATTTTAAACCTTCAAGCTTTTTAAAGATCCCATTAATGGTGGATTTCATTTAATCTCAGTTCTCTGCAACAAGGGGGTGCGACTGCTTCTCTCGTCTTCTCCAACCTTAGATCAAATCCAGGATTTACAAGAAAAATTAAAATCCAATAATAAAAAGATAGAAATAAATTAGAAAGAAAAAGACAAATGTGAACTAACCTGTGAGACTTTAATGAAGTGATGTGCATTCTTAAGCATCAAACTGTATTCTTCAGGAAGGTTTGTAGATAGTATCGCTTGTACACCAAAACTAACACTCCACAGTTGACTCCTATTATATCCCTATAATCAGAGGCGATGAAGTCCAGCGGCAGCGTGGTGGCCGGAAATCTCTTAGAGCAGCCTGTTTTGTTGAGGAGGCGGCTGGAGATGAGGAGATGGGGTGCATCTAGTTTCTTAGGGTTGAAGAAGAAGAGGAGGGCTCGTTGGTTTTTTTGGAGAGGATGAGGCAGCTGGTTTCTCTCGCCGGATTCCGACGGTGAAGAGACAACTAGCTGATCTGTTTTGTTTTTGAGGGAGAAGATGATGGAAATAAAAAAGGAAAAAATAAAAAATCCATTTTTTGGTCTTCACGCGCCTATATCGGGTGAAATTCACTTTATGTGCCAACTCAGCAAGAAGTGCTTAATTGGAATAAGTTTCGGGTAGTATACGTGCTCAATAGAAACTCCCTTGAATTTAAGTGTCTAAATGAAAAATCGTGCCAACTTTAAGTGTCTCCGTATGTATTCAGCCTAAATAAAATATTTGACTTCAAACACGTCACTTATTCTTCTTTTTCATTTTTTTTGTATGATATAAATTGGTGACTGAAATTCTACAGTTCTAATTAATCGCCATATACAAGTGTTTACCTTGAAAAATGGTAACTACAATTATATTTGATTTTGTAGTTCTAAAAAAACGTGATTTATTTTAATACTAGTGGTTAAGCAATAGATGCTAGGTACAAGTAAAGAGAATAAGATATGCAAACCAATGGGGTCAAAAAGCTGGGCTTCGAGCTGGCTGAAGCAGGACCTCGAGGTCTAGACAGAGCTAATAACGATGAATTATTGATAAAGAATCAGTGGTAATGAGGGCCTTAAAATGGCCTTTTACGATTAATAATGAGCAATAAATGAAGAACGATAAATGAACAATGTAAGAATAAGCAATAAATGTGAAGAACAATTATTTTAGTAAAAAGAGCAGAGAATATTGTTGTATTCAATATCAAGGTCCCTTACAAAATGACAAAGGTCCCCTTTATATAGGAGGGGTGAATCCCAACATGGCACATGTCTAATAAATGATGAATAAATGCTACTAGTACAACTGCATAATGGCTTAGTACGGATCGGTGCTATTCTTGCGGGCCTGGTCAGCTCTAGCCATGTGTTCTTGGGAGCTTTCCCACTTTTCCATGACGATCGTCGATTTGTACTACTTCGAGATTCCCCTTCGATGTGCTCCCTCGAGGGACGCACCTCAGGGTCGTACTTCAGATTCTACTTCAAGCTCCTCGAAGTCGGGCATGGAGTGCTACAACAATCTCAAAGTTTGACTCTTCTGATTTTGGCCGTATACAAATAGTCCCTGCGTTTCTTAGAATAGAATGATAAGAAACGATCTTGACCCCGATTTTCTCGAACCTCTCGTGATGACGTCACGTTCGTGATGTCGGCACACGAAATGTCCCGTCGGTTCATTCCCCTAGAAGCATTGAGTGCACCGCCAGTTCGTTTCTCAAAAAACATTGATTGCACTGCCGGGTTATTTCCCCAAAAACATTGAATGCGCCGTCAGTTTCGTCGCCATTTCTCTATAAATAAGGAATTTTTGAAACCAAAGCTTCATTCATTCTTCCTTCAGTAATCTTTAATCTTTCCCTTTCTCTATATCCTCTTCTGATCTCTTATTCTTATGGTTCAAACCTGTGACCATAAGGTCTTAAGGCAGCGACATTATCAGTCATGCCATGGCTCTTCTTCGAAACCCTTCACCTCTAAAAGGAATTATGCTGAGTTGTTATTGTTGTTGTTATTGTTGTTGGCCCGAATAGATGAGATGAGGGCATCAGATTCTTCCCGTATCAGAAGATATGTGGACTGTAAACCGCTGCTCATCTCTCTTAACTTCAACCTGGTGTGGCGCTTCACTCCTTTTGCTTTCCATGGAGTGAGGTGGCACCATCTGCTCACTTTTGCATCCCACACCGGTGCAATGTCTCAAGAAGTGGCTTCACAATAGTAGTGCCGACGAGACCCGTACTCGCCAAGCTTTTCACCAGGCCACAATTTTCTTTGCTTGTCAAAAGCTTTTGCTCTTTGATAGGCTATAGCCTTTTCTTCATCTATTGCTGCTTTGGAGGAGGTTCTCGAAGACAACGTTCTAAAGATAGAAATGAAGTCCCTGAGAGAAAGTTTCTCGAGGATGTTGCCCTTGGGGACAATCCCTCGAAAGTAGATTAGGCCCTTTGACTGTTGTTTTTGCTTCTTTGTTTCTGTGTAAGGGCCGCTCGTGGGCTTTGTAAAGCATTACTAATATAAGAATTTCTTCGTTTTGTCTTCGATTTATGTCAAGCTTTATTCTGCTTTCGTTTGTGAAAAATCCAAGTGTACGACTCTAACGATTGGTTTGAGCACCGGATCCGGAATATAATAATAATAAACCCTTAGGATTTTATTTGATCAATATGACGCTTTTTAAAGTCCTCTGCTATTCCTCGGACTAAGCTCGAATTGATTTGATGTGAACTTAGGTCACCGGGGTTTCCGAGTCCGAGATGAGTGAGAGCTGTGTCTCAATTTTCAAAATACAGCTAGCCCTTTTAGGCTTCGTCGGTAGCCCTTGAGTGAGAATTCTCTCGAACTCAAGTAACGTTTGCTCTATCATCTAAAAATAAAGATAGCCCTAGGGCCTTTGCAACTAGTCCTCGAGTGAGAGCCTGCTCGAACTCGGGTAGCCCCGAATTGAGTGAAAATTTGCTCGAACTTGAGAATAAAGATAGCCCTAGGGCTTTATATATAGCCCCCGAGTGAGAATCCGCTCGAACATGGGTAGCCCTTGAGCTAAATAGTCGAGTGAACGTTCGCTTGAGCTCGAAAATAGAGGTAGCCTTGAGGCTTTATGAATAGTCCCTAAGTGCGAACTGGCTCGAACTTAGGTAGCCATTGGGCTTAATAGTCGAGCGAGCGTTTGCTCAGTCTTGAAATAAAGATAGCACTGAGGCTCTATTAATAATCCCCGAGTGAGAGCAGGCTCGAACTCGGGTAGCCCTTGGGCTTAAAATAATTGAGAGAGCGTTTGCCGAACCTGAGATAAAGATAGCCCTGAGGCTTTGTTAACAGTCCCCGAGAGAGAACTTGCTCGAACTCGGATGGCCCTTGGGCTTAGAATAATCGAGAGAGCGTTTGCTCGAACTTGAGATGAAGATAGCCCTGAGGCTTTGTTAATAGTCCCCGAGTGAGAACTGGCTCGAACTCGGATATCCCTTGGGCCAAAATAATCGAACGAGTGTTTGCTCGAACTTGAGATAAAGATAGCCCTGAGGTATTAATAGTCCCCGAGTGAGAACTGGCTCAAACTCGGATAGCCCTTGGGCTTAGAATAATCGAACGAGCGTTTTCTCGAACTTGAGTTAAAGATAGCCCCGAGGCTTTGTTAATAGTCCCCGAGGGAAAATTGGCTCGAACTCGGATAGCCCTTGGGATAAAATAATCGAACGAGCGTTTGCTCGAACTCGACTCGTAGACTGTTCTATAATAATTTCCAACAATCTGGTTTCCGATGTCTGGGTCCTGACGTCAACATCATGACATAAGCGGTTGAAAAGACTGAAGGGTTGCTTTTTGTACGATTCCCAGAAGCATTAATTGTAGATGGCCGACGGTCGGCCTTTCGGCTTCCTTAGCACATTCAAACGATCTTTATAAATAGACAAACCCCATAACCTTGCAGATATTTCTCTTAGTGCTTTCAAAATTTCATTTTAGCCCTTTTCAATTTCCTTGAACTCTCCCTTCTCTTTTCCAACAATATTTTCCATCTTCTTGGATTTTCCGCTTTAGAGATGGCTAAAACTTCTAAAACTGTTCCTCAAAAGGAAAAAGCTTCACCGTCTTCTCGAACGACCAATGGTAAAACGGTAGTTCCTCCTAGTACCGAGGAGTGTACTCCCAGGCCTTACGATACATCCTCTGAATTCCAGGTCGAAAACCCCTCCTCTGTCCCAGGACGTGCGAACCCATGTCTCGGTATATCAGTTTAATAACTGAAATCAAGAAAGTGAAGGCCGACTGCCGTTAAGGGGAGACGGTGCAAGTAGAGATTCCTTCACGAGGAAAAGACATAATCATACACAAAGCTAGTTTCCTCAGTTTATACACATATCCTTTCACCTTATGCCCGATAGAAGCCTTTTTACCATCGATAGATCCAGTGATCCTCGATTTCTGTAGCCAATATCAGGTGACACTTGGACAAATTTATTGATCGTTCTGGCGCATTGTTTATATGATTAGGTATTTCTCAAGCATGGTCGAGGGGATGCCTTTTACCCTCGACCATCTAATTAGACTGTATATCCCCCGACTTTATCGAGGTGGCCTGATTAAGCTTAAGCATTGATCTCCAAAGGCCTTTTTTGCTAGCATCGATGAAGACAAGGACCGAGGGTGGATGAGCCGCTTTGTCCGAGTCAAGACCTCGGACCTGATCTCTGCCGGGAGAATGCCATTCCCTGAAGAATGGAATATGAATAGTAAGTAAACACGTTTCGCTGATCGGATATCTTTTCTTGACTTTGAATTAACTATCTTTGTTGATATAGCTGTCGAGTGGTACCCCAGTGCTGTTAACGATCTCCCGAGCTGGGTCCGATGACTTGATTCGATCTGCCCATACGTCGAGCGCGTGTGGCATGATCTGGCTAAGACCCGTTTGGAGGCCAAAAATCACGGTGAGTTTTTATCTCTATTTATATTCGAGCTCTTTAGAGAAGATATCTTTCGCTGATACTCTCATCCTTTGTGCCTATGCAGGCCTTGAAGAGGCCGTCTTGATGAGGGAAACCTCGCTTGGGGAAGCAGATACCCCGAAGCCTGCTAAGGAGAAAAAGAGAAAGAAGAAATCACCAGTTGAGTCTTCGAAGCCAAAAAGGACTAAGGCTCAAAAGCCCGAGGCCAATTCATTGTCCTTAACTCGGGAAACAGCCAAAGATTTTTGCGCCGAGGATAAAGAGAATGATGACTGCCCGCTGGAACCTAGGGGGAGAAGAAGTGCTGCTACTTTAAAGTCTACTGAGCCGAAGGTGGCTGAGTTAGAGCTGCTGGAATGGAGGCCGCCGAGGCGGTCCCGACCCGAACTGAGGGAATTGTTAGAGGGGGCTTAGAAGAAGTCCCCGGGCCGGCCAACGACCAAAACACATCGGGTGCCGAGGGGAACCTGGTTGATGAACCCTAAGAAACCAATGATGAAGCCCCTCGAAGGGGGGAGAGGGCCCCTGTCGAACCAGTCGAGATGATCAATATAGGTGAGCCTCTACGGGGCCCATCATTCTCTCCTGGGCAAATACGGGATGCCCGAGATACGAAAACTCCCGTCATGGGGACATTCCCCAGAGAGAACAGTATGTTTGAAGGATATTTTGCTGGGGTTGAGGAAGGCCCCGATATCGACGCCTCATTGATCGTTGAGGAACCCGAGAAGCTTCGGCAACACGTAATCTTGACTTTGACCGCTGTATGTTGAGTTTCGATTCTTGTTTTTCCAATCTCTTCTTCTGTGTCTTCAGGACTTAAAGCTCTCTCACCAAGACTTTTCCAAGTCACAAGCAGAGTTGGCTCGTTGTGAGTACGAATTTAGGAAGCTCGTTTCTAAATTGGACGAGCTTAAGGCCCTTTATGCCCAAAAGGAGGGTGAGCTAGGTGACCTTCGAGCACATTTGGAGAGGAAGTCTCGAGAGCAGGCCGATCTCGATGAGCAGGTAATATGACCTTCGTGGGCTTACTTTTGTGCTCTAGCCAATTAAGCGCTAAATACCTTGCTTTGATTCTTTCAGCTTAAGCGAAAAGATGATCTTATGTGAGAGGAGCTTAAAATCAGAGATACTGAAATCCTTGGGCTGAAGCAGCGTATGGATGAAGTGTCCTCCGATAAAGAAGCCTTCCAAGAGAGGCTGATCTCGGTTGACCATCAACTCCAAGAGGCAAAGGGAGAAAGCCGTAAGTACAAAGATCTCCACACCAAATCAGTTGCTAAGCTGTCTGCAGCTAAGTCCGAAGCTGATGCGCTCATATCCTCATATCGAGATGATGCTGCTGCTGCAAATGCTCGAGCCAGGATGGTATCAAAGGAGGTCGAGCTTAAATTGTCCCGAGCCTTGGAACATGCCTGATTATGGTCTCGGAGACAGGCTCTCGAGGATACATATGCAGGGGGCATTGATTTGTCTGCCGAAATCGAGAGGGTGAAGGCCCTAGAGGAAGAATCGGCAACTCTGCTTTCTTTCGATGATGATTCGGCCAGTGATTCGACCAGCGGCTCGGAGGATGATGAAGACGAAGGTGAGATCCCTGAAGGGGAGGAGGCCGTTGATGATCCGGGGGTCGAGGGCCAAACCATCTAAGGCACAACTTATGAGGAGCTTCGTCCGGTCAGGTGACCCCAGCGATAGATTAGGTTTTTATCTGCTCTCTTTTTGCGTAAGGGCTTTAGGCATGAGCCTTGTAAATATGTTTTTGTGAAACTTTATTATGTATATAAGGTTCTTTGTATCTTCGTCGTTTCTTGTCTTTCCTTTGCCTTTTTGGAATAAACTTCGATGCTTGTCGATAACCAGTTTGGTGTGTTGGACTTATGATATAAACCCCTCAGGTTTTCATGCTCGATGAGTGATCGATAATAGTTGACCGTCCGGTGTCAGCTGCTCGAGTCAAATTTGACTCGGGATTGTTGACCCTTAGGTTTTCAACATATTGGCCCTTAGGCTCCTTAGGCTGGCCCTTAGGCTCTTACGCATTGGCCCTTAGGCTCTTTTTAGATTGGATCGACGTGACATCTAATATGGCTATAGTTTTCCCTCATTTTGGCTAAAGACTTTTGAAGTTCTGATTATGCCTTGGCATATTTTATGTTCGTCCGACTCTTCGACGGCTCAGATGAGAACCTTGATTATGATTCGGTCTGTGACGATAGTAGAGTAACTTTGAAGGCTTGCACGAAGGTTGAGTTTTCGAAACCTTTTCATCGAAGGCTGATTTTTTTCGAAGCCTTTTTTATTGTTCGGAGCTGATAGTATCGAAGCTCTTTTGCTTATGCCGAGGGTAGCCTGATTAACTGGTTCTTTTCGAAGTACTTTCAAAGTATTTGGAGGCCTTTAGTTTTATGGCGGCAGTCGGACGTCTCCGAGCCGTGTTAATTCTGCCGTAGCCTTTTAGTTCGACCGTAGTCTTTATGTTTGGATGTAGCCTTTAGTCCCCATGTGTGGTACCTCGGCGTCTATATCGAGGGTATGCCTTTTTAGAGATCTTACAAGTTCGGATATATAGCCTCGGCTTAATATCGGGGGTTATGCCTTTTTTAAGGTCTTATAAATTTGAGCACGCCTTGTTGAAGGACTTACATAATTGATGTTGCCTCAGCGAGGGCTTATGAGCTTGAAGTTGCCTGATCGAGGTCTTATGAATTCGAGTCTTCGATGGCTCGATGAGCTGACTGTTTGATGACAGTCCTCAGGTATTCGAGAGTTTTTGGCTCTTAGGCCGTTTTTCGTGACAGTAGCAAATTTCTTCGAGGCACAAAGTGTTGATAAACAAAGAGGCTTCCTTAATTACTTGATACATGCGTACACGTTTTTTGCTTTTGGAGGCTCGATTATTCTACATGGACACGGTTCATTTGACCGTTTGGCCCAATACAACATTCTCCTATCGAGGTCCTCCTAGGTATAGTTTGATTTCTTTCGAGAGGCGACCTCCTGGGGTAATGCCCCCAGTATTTGACCCTGATCTTCGATGGATACCTGTTGTGCACGTCCGCCCAAGTCACGGCGGGATATTCGATCAAATTTTATTTTAGCTGCTTCGAAGCTATCGAGCTTTGCTCGTTCAAGCCTTGAGTGAAGGCTTGTACTGCCCAGTCGTCGGAGACTGGTGGTAATTCCATTCGCTCCATCTGAAAGTGAGATACAAATTCCCTTAGCATCTCGTTTTCTCTCTGTTTGATTTTGAAGACATCGGACTTCCTGGTGGAGATCTTGATGGCACCGGCGTGTGCCCTCACAAAAGAGTCTGCCAGCATGGCAAACGAATCTATCGAGTTCGGGGGTAGGTTGTGGTACCACATCATGGCCCCCTTCGACAGTGTCTCCCCAAATTTCTTCAGCAGGACGGATTCAATCTCGTCGTCCTTTAAGTCATCCCTTTTACAACACAAGTGTAAGAGGTAACGTGTTCATTAGGGTCCGCGGTCCCATTATACTTCGATACATTGGGCATTCTGAATTTCTTCGAGATGGGATTCGGAGCCGTGCTTGGTGGGAATGGTTTCTATATGAACATCTTTGAATCTACGCCCTTCAGGATCGGAGGTGCGCCCGGGATCTGATCGACCCTCGAGTTATAAGTTTCCACCTTTTTATCGTTATCCTCTTATCTTCTTTTCTCCTAATTCAATCCGTTTGGTGAGGTCATCGAGCATCTTCATAATAGCGGGGTCTGTTGCTGACCCGTTGTTACTCGATCTCTCCGGTGCCTGTTCGACATGAGGAACCATTTCCGGTGCTACTGTACTTGGAGCTTTTTGGTGACTTTACATCCAAGCAATAGCTACTTGTTGTGCTTGCAACATTTCAAAAATAACTTGAAGACTAACGTTCTTTCCTCACCGCGCACACTTCCGTCGACATGCACAGCATTCCGTGAAGTCACGTCGATAGGGACCTGCGCTGGTGCCTCCCCTGGGTTTTGCGGTGGTACACTGGCATCTGCTGGTGGTACCCCTGGGTTTTGCGGTGGTACACCAGCGTCTGCACTGTTTTCTCCCCGAATCCCAATACGGTTGTTTTTCGCGTGCATTAGCTGAGCTAGACATTTTGACCTGAAATTAGAGATTCTTGGACAAGAACAAGTGTGAAGAATAACTTGTATTTTCAGAAAACTAGCACCAAAACAATTACTATTATTTTTAGCCCCACGGTGGGCGCCAAACTGTTTACTTTGAAAATGGTAACTACAATTATATTTGATTTTCTGGTTCTAAAAATATGTGATTTATTTTAATACTAGTTGTTAAGCAATAGATGCTAGGTACAAGTAAAGAGAATAAGATATACAAACCAATGGGGTCACAAAGCTGGGCTTCGAGCTGGCTGAAGCAGGACCTCGAGGTCTAGACGGAGCTAATAACGATGAACTATTGATAAAGAATTAGTGGTAATGAGGGCCTTAAAGATGGCCTTTTACGATTAATAATGAGCAATAAATGAAGAACAATAAATGAACAATGAATGAACAATGTAAGAATAAGCAATAAATGTGAAGAACAGTTGTTTTAGCAAAAAGAGCAGAGAACGTTGTTGTATTCAATCTCAAGGTCCCTTACAAAATGACAAAGGTCCCCTTTATATAGGAGGGGTGAATCCCAACATAGCACATATCTAATAAATGATGAATAAATGCTACTAGTATATAGCTGTATAATGGCTTAGTACGGATTGGTGCTATTCTTGGAGGCCTGGTCAGCTCTAGCCACGTGTTCTTCGGAGCTTTCCCGCTTTCCCATGACGATCGTCGATTTGTACTACTACGAGATTCCCCTTCGATGTGCTCCCTTGAGGGACGCACCTCGGGGTCGTACTTCAGATTCTACTTCAAGCTCCTCGAAGTCGGGCATGGAGTGCTACCACTAGGGGTGTGCATTCGAATCGGTTTATCGATAAATCAAATCGATTATTTGTTATTGGTTTATCGATATCGGTTTATCGATTTCGATTTCGATTTCGAAATTTTCCTTATCGAATTATCGATTTCGATTTCGATTTTGTCCTCTTCGGTTATCAGTTTATCGGTAAACCGATAAGATATACTAAAAAGACAAATATACCCTTATTCTATAGTACCCTTTCTTTACCCTAAGTCCCTAACCCTATTATTTCCTCTACCCATTCTTCAGCGCCGCTTTTAGCTTTCTCTCTCTCTCTCCCGCGAACTGCAAACCCAGCAGAGAAAGTGAACTCCGGCGAACTCCGGCGTTTCTCCCTCTCTCTCTCCGTGCCTTTGTTACAATTTCAAGCATCAGCAGATTTCACCTCCGCATCCATTTCAAGAGACCTTCTCTCTTTGTCATTGACCTCTCTTCAGGTGTTCGTCTTATTTTGGCTTCTTTTTGTCCATATTAGTTAGGCGTGTTTATAGCGATATACTTTCCGTGGAATCCCGCAAATTTTCTTATTGGTGTAATCGATAACCGAATCGATAAGCCCCAAAATTTGATAAATCGAAATCGAAAAAATCGAAACCTTATTAAAACGATAAGCATATGTACAAATCGATAATCGATAAGTAATTATCGATAAGGGTCAAAATCGAATCGATAAATCGGATGCACACCCCTAGCTACAACAACCTCAAAGTCGAACTCTTCTAATTTTGGCCGTATACAACAAGTATTAATCTTATTAAGTGGGCGTTTGGACATAAGAATTACAAAATTCCAAAATAGGGGGAATTTTTCTTTCAAGTCAAAATGGTATTTGAAATTTAGAGTTATGTTTGGACGTGAATATAATTTTGGGTTGTTTTTATGTTTATTTGAGTGAAAATTTTAAAAAACAGGTTTTTGGAGTTTTCCAAATTTTCGAAAATTTCCAAAATGCATGTTCAAGTGAAAATTGGAAATTTTTTGGACAAACGCTGATTTCGGAAAAAAGGTAAAAAAATTTTGGAAAAAAAAAAAAATTTTCTTATGTCCAAACGGGCTCTAAGTTTCCTAGCCACTCTTGTCTAGTTGGATTGATCATGTTGTTTTGTTGAATTTTTGTTTTTTGTCTTTTAAATGCTACTAGTATTTTAAAAAAAAAAACATTTTAACTGGAGAGGCAGTGTTTTTATATGATACGAAGAAACCAAATTCGAGTATGTCATGTCAAATGTGTTATGTTAGCCTAAGGGGATATGGATATCTCGGGATTGGAGAAAAAGAAATGCGTGAGGTTGAAGAACAGATATATCGGAAAAGAAGTAAAGAGGTTTGCAACTTGGCATAAATAAACTTCTAAAATTGGCTATGCAAAACAAACTTCAGCAATGAAAAATATTTATGAGCTGATAACATTTATACTTAAAAATAATCTTTATCAACTTCAATTGTTACTAATACTTTTTTTCTTTTCTCAACCTTCAATCAAATATTTTTCATATGTTAAAATTTGTAAATTAAAGTGATGATACATCATATTTTCTTTAAAATATGTTATTTAAATAGTAGCTAGGTTCTAGTACTTCATTGTTGGAAGACCAATCTCCCCTAATTAACTAGTAATATGTCATAATTGGAAGTGTTTTACTTAGTACTTGGCATTAACTTCCGAAGTGTCAATATGCCAAGAAACTTTAGCATTAGCGTCATGAAATGCAGTAGATAGTATGCGGTTTGTTACTTTAATTTGTATTGAGACTTAGCCGTAAGCAATAATTTTTTAGCTCCATACCGTAATCGACGGACAATTCCGGGAGAAATTTGTTGATTGTCTACGGTAGAAATCGGGCTCGGCTACGACGTGATAGATCCGGCTCGGAACGTGAGGGACTGAAGATCGATCCCAAGTTCCACTGGGCCGGAACCCGAAATCGGAATGTCTGTCCTCGAGAATATTGAGTCCGTGATCCCGGAATCGACCCTGACCCCGAACGAGCTTGAGGAAACATTGTCAGCGTAACCAACAGAAGACCGAAATAACATAAGACTGAAATATCCATGACCGGACGGATATTACAGCGGGAATCTCGGCACGTATCAATAAGGAACCGGCAAAACAAAGAATCAAGAGATTTTTGCCTTTTATAGAATTTTACCTAAAGTAGGATTCCCTTACTATATAAAGGGGATCTGATTACTTGTAAAGGACATTGTAACACGCATTCCAAAGCAGTATATTATTAATTTATTTCTTTAAGCTCTTGTTCTTCTGTATCTTGATGTTGATCAAATTGCATCTAGTTCAAGTGAGACTTACTTTCCAAGACTGTAACTGTTTAAGTTGTGCGGTTTGAATTTACTATCATTGTTCACTTTAATTCACGTATCCTTAAATCCACTTACAAATTCTATTGTTATCCGATTTTGAGGGTAAACAGTTTGGCGCGTACCGTTGGGATATGGATAATAGTGGTTATTTGATACAAATTTCTGTAACACACACTACTTTACACTTGTTCTTTGAAGTGCCTCTAATTTCAAGTTAAAGCTCACAATGTCAAACTCACAATTAGCACCCCTATCTGCTGACAATGAGTTCGGCCACCACGGTGAAAATAACAACATAGCGCCTGGTAACGAGGTACCGCCCGTTGATCCCATCGGAATTCCAGTCGCGGACCCGTTGGACGCTAACTCGCATGTGGCTATCAACACAAATCTACCTACCGACCCCGAGAATAGCATCCATGGTGGAGCCCGATCGATAGCGCAAAATACTCAAAACAATGGAGGGGACGGGATTAATTTACGGATGATCTTCGGAATGTTACAGGATCAACAGGCGGTGATAGCTCAATTATAAAACCAAAGCCGTACACCGAGTAAAATTGAACCCGATCCGTCCCGGGAAATCATCCACAGGGATGAACCAGTCGCAGAAAGGTTGAATGGAAATGAATCGGGGACTAACCCCGAGATCATAAAAATGCTCGAGGAGATGACAGAACGGATAGAATCAGGGGAGAAGAAAATCAAAGCAAATGACAAAAAGGTAGAAACCTACATATCCAGGGTCGACCAAATCCCGGGAGCGCCACCAATACTGAAAAGCCTAGATTCCAAGAAGTTCGTGCAAAAACCTTTCCCTCCGAGTGCGGATCCAAAATCGATCCCTAAAAAATTCTACTTGCCCGAGATGCCTAAGTACAATGGAACGACCGATCCGAATGCATGTTGTACCTCCTACACATGCGCCATCAAAGGGAACGACTTAGAGGATGATGAGATCGAGTCTATCTTGTTGAAGAAATTCGGAGAAACGGATTGAACGGATGGACCTGCCACCGGTCGCTGATGATTGGGCAGTTCAAACTTTCACCCAGGGACTCAATGTTCGAAGCTCGGTGGCTTCATAGCAGTTGAAGCAAAATCTGATAGAATATCCGGCTGTTACTTGGGCCGACGTGCATAACCGACATCAATCAAAAATCAGAGTCAAAGATGACCAACTTGGGGCCCCTTCGGGGTTCGTTTATCCTGTCAGAACCATTGACTGAGTCAAGAGAGATATCGACCGTGAACCGAGGTCAAACAGGGACCTTACAATAGATATCGAAGAAGCAGTGGGTCCGGGCGGAATTCTATGCGAAGTGAAAGGAGAAGTGATCGAGGTCAGAACAACCGGGGACACATGAGTAAGGACAGTTTCAACATGCATATCGGGCCTAAGGAAGCACCATGGTTATCGGAATATAACTTTAACATCGATGATGTCGCCATTGTATCAGCTACCGGACGTATCTACAATCTGATCCTGCCCAATGGGATCCTAACCAGATGTGCAAATATCATGGCACTCACGACCACATGACAGAGGATTGCTTAGCGACCGAGCCAAGAACCATTTTAGGAATAAGGATTCTAATAAACAAACCGAACAAGAAGAACCTCAACACGTCATTAACATGATCATTGGTGGGGTCGATGTCCCTCAAGTGTTGAAAAGCACCAAGGTATCCATCACAAGGGAAAAATTTACTCGAGATTACATACCGGAAGGAACCTTGTCTTTTAACCATGAGGACACAGAAGGGGTTGTGTAGCCCCACAACGATGCACTAGTAATATCTGTACTCATAAATAAATCTCAAGTTAAGCATGTGTTAATTGATCTAGGTAGCTCAAAAAATATCATCCGATCAAGGGTCGTAAAACAGCTCGGTCTACAAGATCAAATCGTACCTGCGGTCCGAGTTCTGAACGGATTTAACATGGCATGTGAAACCACTAAGGGGGAGATAACATTACATGTGAATGCCACCGGGACCATCCAGGAGGCCAAGTTTTATGTGATCGAAGGAGACATGAGGTACAACGCCCTGTTCGGGAGGTCGTAGATCCACAACATGAGGGCAGTGCCCTCGACTCTTCACCAAGTGTAAAAATTCCCAATGCCAGGCAGGATTAAAACAATCTCCGGAGAAGGAAATGTTTGCAGTCGAAGAGGTGATTCCAATACCAACACTCGCAACATCAAAGGAACCAAGTTAGGGTACAAAGCAAGAGGTTAAATAGCAATTACCGACACCGGCCAGACCTAACTGGATAAATAGGGGACTGATGAAGACGATGATTACGGGGTACCCAGATCTTTTATAGTCCCCGATGACTCCGATGCCACTAAATCAACGGTCGAGGAGTTGGAACATGTCATATTGATCGAGCATCTACCCGATCGGAAGGTATACCTGGACACGAGGTTAATTCCCGAGATCAGGAAAAAACTCATTCAATTTCTTATAGCTAACATAGATTGTTTCGCTTGGTCCCATCTTGATATGACAGGGATCCCACCAGAATAACCACCCACAAGCTAAGCCTGGACCCAAAATTCCACCCGGTCAAGCAGAAGAGGAGACCCCAATTTGAGGTCAAACATGCTTTCGTCAAAGACGAGGTATCTAAGCTCCTTAAAATAGGGTCAATTCGGGAGGTTAAATACTCAGATTGGTTAGCAAACGTAGTGTCAGTCCCTAAAAAGGGGAACAAATTAAGAATGTGTGTAGACTATAAGGATTTGAATAAGGCGTGTCCCAAGGACTCTTTCCCTTTGCCCAACATCGATCGCATGATTGATGCCATGGTCGACCATGAGATCCTGAGTTTTCTCGATGCCTATTCTGGGTACAACCAAATACGGATGAATCCGGATGATCAGGATAAAAACTCCTTCATCACTGAATATGGCACATATTGTTATAACGTGATGCCATTCAGACTAAAAAATGCTGGTGCCACTTATCAACGCCTAGTAACTGGATGTTCGAGGAAAAAATAGGAAAATCAATGGAGGTTTACACTGACGATATATTGGTTAAGTTCCTGCGAGCAGAGGACCATTTCGATTATTTGCAGGAAACCTTCAGTATATTGAAGAAGTACAATATAAAGCTGAACCTGGAAAAGTGTGCGTTTGGAGTCGGATCGGGTAAATTTCTCGAGTTCATGGTATCCAACCGGGGAATCAAGATCAACCCTAACAAGATCAAATCCATCGAAGATATCACAGTGGTGGACAATGTAAAGGCCGTGAAAAGGTTAACCGGGCACATAGCCACCCTAGGGCGATTCATCTCGAGGTCCTCTGATAAGAGCCACCGATTCTTCTCACTACTGAAGTAGAAGAACAACTTCTCATGGACCCCGGAATGCTAACGAGACTTGGAGGAACTCAATTAATATCTATAGAGCCCACCACTACTTCACACGCCGAAGACAGACGAATAACTATGCCTGTACTTAGCAGTATCGGAGATAGTGGTAAGTGGAGTCCTGGTCCGGGAAGAGCAGTGTATGCAATTTCCAATTTACTATGTTAGCAGGACTCTGGGTGTGGCCGAAATTAGGTGCCCTTACCTAGAAAAATTGGCACTCACTTTGTTAAGCGCCTCTAGGAAACTGAAACCATATTTTTAGTGCCATCCTATATGTGTTGTGACTATTTACCCATTGCGAAATATAATGCATAAACCCGAACTCTCGGGACGATTGGCCAAATGGGCCGTGGAAATTAGCGGGTATGATATTGAATATCGACCTTGGACAACCACTAAATCTCAAATTTTGATAAAATTCGTGGCCGACTTTACGCCAGCCCTAATACCCGAGGTTGAAAGAGAGTTGTTGGTAAACTCGGGGACGTCTTCGGGAATCGGGACCCTCTTTACGGACGGTGCCTCGAACGCAAAAGGGTCCGGACATGGCATAGCATTGAAGCCACCTACAGGTCATGTAGTTAGACAATCTATTAGAACTGTAAAATTGACTAACAACGAGGCCGAATATGAGGCCATGATTGCAGGTCTCGAACTAGCCATAAGTTTGTGGGGCTGAGGTGGTCAAAGCTAAGTGCGACTCCCTCCTCGTGGTGAACCAAGTTAATGGGACATTCGAGGTCACAGAAGAACGAACGCAAAGGTACCTGGATAAGTTACAGGTAACATTACATGGGTTCAAGGAGTGGACTTTGCAACAGGTACCTCGTTATCAAAACAACGAGGCCGATGCCCTTGCAAATTTAGGGTCGTCAGTCGAGGACGACGAGCTCATCTCGGGAGCAGTCGTACAACTCATGAGATCGATAGTGGAAGAAGGTTATGCTGAGATAAACTCTACAAGCTTGACTTGGGATTGGAGAAACAAATATGTACAATATCTGAAGACTGGGAAACTGCCCTCGGATCAAAAAGAATCGAGGGCCCTGCGTACGAAGGAAGCCCGATTTAGCTTGTCCGAAGATGGAACCTTGTTCAGAAGAACGTTTGATGGCCCACTAGTGATATGTCTAGGACCAGGAGATACCGAATACGTCTTGAGGAAAGTTCACGAGGGAACCTACGGGAATCATTCAGGTGCCGAATCATTAGTTCGAAAGGTAATCAGAGCCGGCTACTATTAGATCGACATAGAAAAGGACGCAAATGAGTTCGTGCGAAAATGTGATGGTGCCAAAGACACACTCCGATGATTCATCAACCCGAGGAGTTGCTGCATTCGGTTTTGTCACCATGGCCGTTCATGAAGTTGGGAATGGACATCGTCAGCCCCCTCCCATGGGCACCCGGTAAGGCTCAAATTATATTGTTTATGACTGACTATTTTTCTAAGTGGGTGGAAGCCCAGGCATACGAGAAGTCAGGGAAAAGGAAGTCATCGATTTAATTTGGGACCACATCAAATTCCGGTTCGGAATGCCGGCCGAGATCGTTTGCGATAATGAGAAATAATTCATCGGTAGCAAAGTAAGCAAGTTTCTTGAAGACCACGAGATCAAAAGGATCCTATCAACACTCTAATACCCTAGTAGGAACGGACAAGCTGAATCGACCAATAAGACCATACTCCAAAACCTTAAAAAGAGGCTAACCGACGCCAAAGGAAAATGGAAGGAAATAATGCCCGAAGTCTTATGGGCATACCGTATGACCTCAAAGTCGAGCACTGGGCCACCCCGTTTGTGCTGGTTTACAACGCCGAAGCACTAATACCGATTGAAGTCGGAGAACCAAGTCTCAGGTTCCGATACGCGACCAAGGAGTCAAATGACGAGGCCATGAATACGAGCCTGGATCTATTAGACGAAAGGTGTGAAGCTACCCTTGTTCGGTTGGCCGCCCACAAATAACGGATCGAGAGATATTACAACCGAAGGGCCAACCTTCGACACTTCAATGTCGGGGACTTAGTATTAAGGAAGGTCACACTAAACACCCAAAACCCGAACGAAGGAAGCTGGGGTCGAATTAGGAAGGACCATATCAAATTATTGAGATCACTGGAAAGGGATCCTACAAACTCGGAACAATGAACGGCGAGCAACTACCAAACAACTGGAATATAACTCACTTAAAACGATATTACTGCTAAGGTACGACCTCATTCGTTTTTTATTTATATTTTGAACTAATGCTGGCAGGTAACCAATAAGGAGCGGTACAAATTTTTAGGTCTGAAAGAACACGTTGTACTCTTTTTTCCTTGACCCGATTTTGTCCCGCATGGGTTTTCCAGCAAGGTTTTTAACGAGGCAACAGTGGATCGTGCTAACTTAGAATCCAAGGCCGATCGCGAATCGGTGTCAAAGATCACATCAATAGTATCCGAGGCTTCTCTATGATCAACCTCGGACACTGGGGGCATTACCCTCAGAGTTTAGCAAGGACAAGAGATTTTGTGATTGAACGGTCTTGGCTCGATCGATAGGATTTACTGTAAAGGTCAAACGGTCAAATGAATCGTGCCCACATAGACTGCTCGAGCCTTGCACAAAGCTTGTACACATGTGTAAATATTATGTACAAGAATAAGAAGAAGACTCTGCCTTACGGATAAATATCTCGTCCCTTAAAGTTTTTTCTTTTTCTCATTTCTTAAGGAATTTCCTACATCCGATCCCCTAAAGGTATTGAGCCCAAGGGCCGCCTTAATTAGAGTTGTTTCTATCACTCCCACTCGGGAACTGCCGTTCAAAGATAAACTCGGACGGCCCAGGCTACCGAAGCCCGGAGACATAAAACCTATTAGGCAACACCCGAACATTTAAGGCTATGGCCATGCCCACTCGGGGACTGTTATCTTAGGCAAGCGCGGATAACTCGGGATAATGAGCCCACTGGGCAACACCCAAACTAAAAGGGCTACGGTCATATTAAAATGTCTCGGAGACGTTCGAGATCAGGAATAAAAACAACAAGGCCTTAAATTTTCTTAACCGGTTCCAAATGCCGCCCTCGGCAAACTATAATCTAAACAAGTATAAGTACTTTGGGTAAATATTTCCGGTCACATCGAACCCCCACGATGCCTTAAAATAAAATAATGTTGAAGGCAAGTTCGAACCTCCGAACGTAACCTAACTATTTCATGCTAAGGCATTTTTAATCTTTGCAAATATAAGTAATAAAGCAAAGGAAAAGTTCAGAAGTTGTTGAAGGGAAAAAACCTTATATACATATCACAAAATTTTTTACAAGGGCCAAACAGCCCCGATACAAATTTTTACAAAGGCCAAACGGCCTCAACAGAAAGGCGATACAAAAGGCAAAAAACAAAAACATTTCTAAAAAGCCTAAGTGGCCTGTTCTTTGCCGGGGGCCGCCTCATCACCTTCGGGGTCCCCTCCACCCTCGGATCCGCTTAAACCCTAGGAGTCTTCATCATCCTCGAGATAAGCCAACTTTTTGGCCTCGGCTTCGAGCTCCTTGGCACTCTCAATTTCAGCCGATAAGTTGAAACTCCAAGCATGAATTTCCTCGAGGGCCTCCCTTCGAGATTGCCGTTTCGCATGCTCAACAATATCCTTTGCTCGATCCTGAGCCGCCTCGGCATCTGCCCTATATTGGGCCACCATCTTGTCGGTATCGGTCTTAACCACCACGGCCACCGACTTGGCCGTTTTAAGATCCTTGGCCAGAGTTTCTCGATCAAAGGAGGCCGAACATAGCTGATAGTGGAGCTCCTTAATCTTTTTGGCCTGCACCACAACCTTTTCCTTTGCCAACCGAAGCTGAACCTCAGACGAAGCCAATTTTGCCCGGGCAGTTTCTTTTCCGAGGCCAAATGGTCCATTTTTCTTTTCCATTCTTCATCCTCGGCCTTTACCTCGTCCATCTTTGCCAGAAGTTGGTAAATCCGATCAAGATTCTGTTGGACCTGCGGGTTCGGAGCGTTAGTCACCGAGCCTAGCTTATCGTCACTAATCTCAAAGACTTTTACCTTTTCCACCAGGTCGGCGTGCTCTTTCCGAGCAGCCTCTAGCTTAGCTCGGAGGCTCTTAGCCTCCCCTTCACGTTGCTCGCTGAAAAGTTTGTAAGCATCTCTCTTCTTAGTGAGCCCTCGAATCTCGGCCTCATACTGGTTTAGCTCTTCCTGATACCGGAGAAAAGTCTCATGATGAAGCACCGAGTCCTACAAACACAAAGAGAGAAGCTATGATCATCTATAAATTGATCTAAGCACAAATTAGAAGTCATCAAGAGGTATCTGAAGTTACCCGGTTTAGCGCCTGTTAAACTTCATTGAACAGGCAAGGCGCTTCCACCTCGTCATCTTGGCTTGGTCTTCTTCGGTCACCAAGCACCGAAGGTAACTAGCCACCCCTACGGGGGCAGAGAGGACCCAGGCATCCTCTGGCATATACATAAGGATCAGTCGATTCTGGTCAGGATTCGCACTCGGAGCTGGGAACCAGTTGACTAGTTTCGGACTTGAGGAAGGCTCGCTTGTTCTCGAAGATGTACTCTTCCTTGGCACCGCTAAGTCACCTAGCTCGGTGACGTTCTTCGTGGCGGTAGAGTCTACGTCATCAAAAAAACTGTGGAAGGGGTCTGCTACCCCTTGGGGCCCCTAGTTGGGGGGTCCTTTCATCATTTGAGCTTCGTTAAACATGGACTCAGTGAACGAAGGCGACTCAGAAAGGTCTATCACACTGAGTACGTCCTTCGGGGCATTACCCACTGCCCAGGATTAGTAACTGAAGTGAAGGAATGTCAGTATGAAGATCCTATGCTAGCTCATTACAGAGATGCAACCCCTCAAAAAGAGAACACACCATTTGAGATTACAGGAGATGGAGTCCTCAGATATCGAGGTCGATTATGTGTTCCTAATGTGGTAGGGTTACGCCAGCAGGTTATGAGATAAGTAGTGAGAGAGTAACCTGGAGGTGTGTAGCACACCTCGGTAATAATAAGCTGAAGTAAGTGTTAAAGTACAGTACGACCTACCTAGACGCACTAAATCCATAAGGATATATAACCAAGGCTAGGAAATAAAATATAGAAATAGTGGTACGTTCGACAAAGTACCAAGCGAAGAACTTCAACATACCTATATATGCCCCGAGGGACATCTTGTCATAGTTCTGTATATGTTCACAAAGTGAGGCCAAGAGATTGGGTAAAAGCTGAAGGAAAAAGGAGAGAAGAGTCACATACGTGCACATACAAGGACAAAGTCGTACAAACTGCATGTAGAAGATAGCAATAGTTACGATATTGGAAGAATTCCGACCACGAGTTGTGGTGTGAGAAAGAGGCCTAAAGGAGGGAATGCCCTAGCCTTTGGATTTATTCATAGAACAGTTGCCTAGATGGCAAAGGACAATATTAAAGTATTCATAAGAGCCATATATAGGTTATGAGAATGAGAAGTGCATCAGTCAACATTCGAGGGCGAATGCTCCAAATGGGGGAATGATGTTACACGCCATGTTTTTGTACGTGAAAGTACGTCGTAAGTCAATTGATGTAAGCTTGAAAATGAGATCCTCTTTGAAAGTTTATAAAGTGATTTAACGATGTTACACCCCATTTTCGCAAGCCTTTAAGAGTTAACATTCGGGGATGAATGTTTCTAAGGGAACATGCTGTACACCCCGTACTTCAGACGTCACTGTCATTATAGGATTATCTAATGTAAGCTCAAAAAGGACGAAATCCTTCTACAAGGATAAGAAAGGTTTATCGAAGACTTAAGTAAGTTAAGATGAATATGAGACTTGTTAATCATGATTTAAATGAGTTTAAAGTCATTATATGACTATATATGATGTTTGGATATAAAATATAAAGTTTGGGAAAAATCAGATTTCAGTTGCGGAAAAACCGACTAAGGATTTGCCTTGTAATGAAGCTTTTTGAGCAGTACATTTCGTGTGTTATATGAGGTCTTTTTGGGACATATTATATACCAAATTGAAGGTCTTAGAATCTAGTATCCAACACTCTTAACCATTCATTCATATGACATCCGGATAAAAAGATATAAGCGTATGAAGAAGGGCCAATGATAGGGTGCCAAGTAGCACCTTTTTAAGTTTTTAAATAATAGGATATTTACATCCCTTATCTCGTCTCTTTCTATGTTTTCCAGAGATAAAAATAAATAAAACCCCTAACATTACCCTTAATCTCTCTACAAGGGCTTCAAACAATATTATCATCTCGGTCACGAAATCAAGTAACGATAACATTAAAACAATCGCTACTACTTAAGTATCGGTATATCGCCTCTCTTTTTCTTTGTAGTTTGAGTTTTGAAGGTATTTAATTGTTAATAAAATTCCTACTTTATTTATTTAAGCTTTTAAATATCAAGAAAGGTTGATATATTCATTTCATAATAGTTAGAACTCACGGGACGGTGATCGTAAGCCGTGAGTTCGAGTTATTCAACTTGTAGTGGACTGTTTTGTAGGTTGTTTCGTGTTGATTTTGGGATGTCTATTTTGCTAATGGAGTTTTGGAGGATAAATTATGCGGAGAAAAACCACATAATGGCGAAATAGTGGATTAGTCGTTCTTTGTAACACTTTCGGGATATTTGACATTACTATAGTTGTTGTTTTGGGTATGAATTGATTGGGGTGTGTTGGGCTGTTGTATGCTAAATATAACATGGATTTTGAATTGAATCCACCGTAGGAGGTAATTATATTGTGTTCTTGCATGTTCTTAAGGTTATCTTGATGTTGATTAAGTTAAATGTATGAACTAGACATGAACTAGTGAATAAAGTTACTAATTTAGGATAGTTGGAGTTGTGGATTGGTTTCTTTGTTATAAATATATGGTATATGGATGGAATCATTGATGAATGACTTCATTATCATGTTAATGATACTATTAATTTGAAGTAAGAAGTCTATAAGGGGTACACGGATTCCAATTGGAGCTTGCCGCTCGTCGTGAAGTAGTTGTGACTTATTATTGTTATATAGTGTCTGTTATTGATAATTATGTAGTGCTGGATTGCTCTGGTCATTGTTATTGGTATATGGTATTGGAGGAGGCTCTTGTTATAGGAGAGATTCTGCCCAAATTTAAATAAATAAGCTACTAGTTTAGGTTGCAGACTTAGCCTTTACTCAACATTGATTTTGAATCTCCTTATGCTATGGTAGATTGAGTTGAGTTGTTTCAAGAATTGCTTGGAAGGTATTAAGAACTCAGTGGAGTTAAGGTATGTTAAGGCTATCCCTTATTTTTTTTTGGCATGATCCATATGATACAAATGAAACGAGCAAACATACAACTTTCATAAATGACTCTATTCATAGAAGTACTAGAACTGCCTATGTTCTTGATTCCCCATGTATCCTATTATTATATCTTCTGTTCATGGATCTCAGAAAAATACATAAGTTGCTAAAGTTTATCCGAAGGCATATTGATCTTATGACATTCCAAGTGATCTTATTGACTTACTTCATTATGCATTGCATTCATTTATACATGTACATTGACCCACGACCAGATGGCGTTATATACGCCTATATTATATGTATATGGGGTATTGGAAAAGGTTATGGCGTTATATACGCACCACCACCTGATCAGCTGGTATACGTTGATGATTTCGCGCATAGTGGATGAGATGATATGATGGGATGCCCACAGAGGCTTGATGACGTTATGTACGCATATACCTATGCATGGTATGACATTTATACGCACATGCATGGCATTATAAATTTTTCATGATTCACGGAGCTATTCAGACTTACAGGTTGAGTTCTTCACTCCATGTTTCTTTCATGTCTTTTATATACTGCTTTCATGCCTTAAATACTCGGTACTTTATTTGTACTGACGTCCCTTATGCCTGGGGACGCTGCGTTTTATGCCCGCAGGTCCCGATAGACAGGTTGATAGTCCTCCTAGTAGGCTATCAGCTCAGCGGAAGGTGTTGGTGCACTCCATTTGCTCCGGAGTTGCCTATTTGGTCAGTATGATTTGGACACGTATTGATTGGTATGGCGGGGCCCTGTCCCGACCTTAATGACGTAGATGTACTCTTTGAGGCTTGTAGACAGATGTCATGTATATGGACACTCGCATGGCCTTGTCAACCTATGTTTTAAGTATACAAATGATCATGTCGGCCTTATAGGCCCGTATGCCACATGTATAAGTTTCTATATCATGTTGCGTCATCTTATTTCTAGTATTCCCTTATATTTTATTCTGGTTATCTCATGACGGTCCTTCTGGGCAATTTACCTATGATAGTATGATAAGAAAGATATGTTATGTTAGTACTCGGTTGGGCAAGGCACTGGATGCTCGTCGCGGCCCATCGGTGTGGGTCTTGACAAAAGCACCGGCCACGGCTTCCTCATTGGCCTCCCTAACTTGAGCCAAAACAGCCTTGCCCCTTTCTGGTTCAGAAGCCACGGCCACGACCTCCTCATCGGCCTCCCTGGTTTGAGGCAGATCGGTCTCGCCTCTCTCTAGTTCGGAGGCCCCTTGTCCCTTGAATTGCGACCGCACGCGGGCCACAAGTTTAGAGGCTTCTTCTTTGAATTCGTCCCTTAGCCGGTGGAGAGAGTCCGATGATGGCACTCGGGAACTGGTGCTTTCTTTAGATTTTTGCACCAGCCTTCTCCTCGGTATCTTCTTTTCCGAATTCGGAGAATTTAGAGCCCTTTTTCTTTTCTTCTCATCACCTTGTCTCGGAGCAGGAGACTCGGTGGGGCAATCCTCATCACTGGATGGAGGCCTCATTGTGACGTCCTTGGATAAGCCTGCAAAGGAAAAACAGATGAGAACCCAACAGCACAAAAAAGACCCAAGTATCACTCACTCAAGAAAGGAAATCTCACCATGAGAAGGGCCTCCCACGGGCCCATGCGCGCTCGAAATATGGCTTTTGTGACATAATGGCCCTGACCCACTCTTTGAGTCGAGGAACTGCATTCGGGACCAGAGCAATAGATGCACCACCACCAAGCACCGATAAGAAAGAAGGAAAATAGAGTAAAATAAAAATTCAGAAAAACAAAATTTTACTTACGTTTTGTGTTCCACTTCTCGGGGAACGACATGCACTATGCAGGTATCAGGTCCGAGGTCCTCACTCGGACAAAACGGCCTAGCCAGCCTCAATCCCGATCTTCATCGATGCTGGAGAACGAGGCTTTACTAGACCGACGCGCAAGCTTGATCACCCCCCCCCCCCCCGAAATAGTCGGGGATTGTATAGGTGCATGAGGTGGTCGACGGTGAACAAGAATCCATCGATCTTGCTCACAAAGAACCGAAATAGGATGACAATCCTCCAGAATGAAGGGTGAATTTGAACGAGGCATACCTCGTATCTTTTGCAGAAGTGGATAATAACCGGGTCCAATAAGTCCAGCGTAAAGGGATAAGTGTAAACACTTAAGTATCCCTCGACGTGGGTGGTGATATCTTCATCGGGTCCGGGAACCACCACGTGATTATCAACCCAGTTGCAATCCGTTTTGACCGTGGGGAGGATTTCTTCGGTGATCGAGCACATGTATCTCGAGACCTTCTCACATCGGCCAGGTACGGAGGGAGGTTTTTCAACCTTGAAACCGGCGGTTACCGAGCACCCACCTGGTATGAACGTGCTCAAGGGGGTTCCCCTACTGGTTCCACGACACTAGTACGCGGAACAGTCTCCTTGATAGCAGGCCGCGATGTAGAAGGAATTTCATTTTGGGGTTTTGAAGTCTTCGCCATTTTCTTTTAAATATGGGATAAAAGAGGAAAGAGAGGAATTTAAAAGAGTACACTTGATGGTTCTCACAAAGATCTCAAAAAACCAGAATACAAGTGCTAGAAAAAAATAGAGATTTCTAAGGAACAAGGGTAGAAGGTTTGGATGTAAAGTTTGAATGAATGAAGAAAGGGGTTTTTATAGTTTTCAAATGACGGTTCGTATCCAGGAGTGGCCGACCGGCAACTGGCAAGCATTTAATGCCATTAAGACGTGACAGACGAGATGTTTCGTTCATTTTTGTCGTTTCTGATGTGAGGTATCGAGGTGAGAATCAGAAGCTCATATCGTTTCTCGTCGTCTACTCTCCGAAAAATGAGAGGACTATCTGTATACAGTAGGAATCGGGCTCGGCTACGACATGATAGATCCGGCTCGGAACGTGAGGGACTGAAGATCGACCCCAAGTCCCACCGAGCCAGAACACGAAATCGAAATGTCTGTCCTCGAGAACTGAGTCCGTGATCCCGGAATCGACCCTGACCCCAAACGAGCTTGAGGAAACATTGTCAGCGTGACCAACAAAAGAGCGAAATAACTAAAGGCTGAAATATCCGTGACCGGTCGGATATTACGACGGGAATCTCGGCACGTATCAATAAGGAACTGGCAAATCAGCGAATCAAGAGATTTTTACCTTTTATAGAATTGTATCTAAAGTAGGATTCTCCTACTATATAAAGGGGGTCTGATTACTTGTAAAGGACATTGTAACACGCATACGAAAGCAATATATTATTAATTTCTTTCTTTAAGCTCTTGTTCTTCTGTATCTTGATATTGATCAAATTGCATCCAGTTCAAGTGAGACTTACTTTCCAAGACTGTAACTGTTCAAGTTGTGCGCTTTGAATTTACTTTATCATTATTCATCTTAATTGCAATTTAATTTATCGCTTTGTGTCAAATTAATCCACGTATCCTTAAAACTACTTACATATTCAATTATTATCCGATTTTGAAGGTAAACAATGATGTCAGACAGTCAGGGTAACGTTTATTCAATTTTTAAAGGTAGGTGTATAATATGCGACATCGTGTGTCAAAACAAAATAGTAAGGCAAACTAAACACTTTTGAGGTTAACATATGGCTCAATACCTTTCTAAAACATAGAGAATTGGGCATATGCCATCATAAATTCCCTTTATGAAGAAGGATATGGAGATGTTGTTACGAATTGACATCGGTAAGAAATAGGAGTAGTAATTTGTTCACATGACGAGAATAAAGAGATATACTTAGAACTAAAGAAAAAGGACAACTTAGATAATTTTGTTTCATAGAGTTTCTTTGCCGAAATTTATATTAATATACAAAAAATAATTTGCTTATTTCACGAATGAAGTATAAATCCATTTATGCATGTAGTTAAATTTTGTATGGGAAGAAAAGTTTCAGCTGTAACAAGTGTATCAACGTACTGAATCCAACAATTCTATGTATATTTAGCATAGGAGTACTGTTGTCCTGAGAGAGGGCGGAGAAATTCAAAGATAGCCCGATTTACAAGTGGTCATTCAAAAATAGCCACAATTTTAAAAGTAATCGAAATTTAGTCACTTTTCATGTAAAGATAAATCTGAACGAAAACACTATTCAAAATCCGAAAAAATATTCCAGTATAATATACTGGAGTTCCAGTATAGTATACCGGTCCAGCATATCCAATCTCCAGTATATTATACTGGAACTCTCCGCGTGTTGGAGTTCCAACATAATATGCTAGAAGTTCATACACAGGTGTACCGATCTCCAGTATATTATGCTGGAACTTTCCGTGTTGCAGCAAAATAGTGGCTATGTTTTAATAACTTTGCAAACGCTGGCTACATTTGAATGAGCACTCCGAAAACTGGCTAGCCGCTACTATTTTTACAGAAATGTTGCCAAACAGATCGTGTATACTTGGGCCAGTTCAGTTTAACGGCCCAGTTTGTACAAATCCGAGTGAAAAGGAGCCTGCTTGGCGACTCCCTTGCAAAAATTGCATATAAAAGTCACAAATTAAAATAAAAATACATATGCATCCTTAAGTTATATGTCACTTAACAATCAGGTAAAATTTTACTTTTTTTGACTGGTTGGATTTGTAACCTCCACTTATTTATTTATTAGTAATAAAACTGGTAGGGATCTGCCAAACCTCCTTCCACCTCAAGGAGGTTTATTTGTTAAAAAGAATAAAAAATTCCCTTAACATCTCCACCCTTCGACAATGTTGGGAGTTTTGAAGAAAATATACCCCTCATACCTTCTGAATACTTTAGGATTTAACTTAGGAATCGTAATACCTTTGGTCCCTAAATTATTGGTAATTCTTATTTTAATCCTTATGATATATGAGTCAACTGTTGGATTATGGGTCGTGGGTCGCTCCATGTGGGCTGACCCGACCCGGTTAGGAGAGATAAGTGAGAGAGGTTAAGGGAAGTTATCACTAGACCACAAACTCCACTAAACAGAACGTGCAAAAAAAAGGGGGGGGGGGTGGGGGTAGGTG
>NW_017670450.1:447770-509982 GCF_001879085.1 Nicotiana attenuata
GGGGTAGTGGTGTATTACCTTCCTTAACCGCTATTACTCTGCCTATTTATGTTAAGGAGAAAACACAGAAGTTTCAAGCGTAAGAATTTTTTCTGACTAATCCTTTCTACACGAAAAATATACATAAGTTAGAGCATCTAATTGGTGGAAGATTAACTTTGTTTTCTAGTGATTCAAAGTTCGATTTGGGGCAATTGTTTCGGTGGTGAGTTCAACAATTCTTTCGCTGCGTTGATAGGTACGCTAATGTTGTTCTCGCCCCGCGATTATTAAACAATCATTGGCATCAGAGCCAGCGTTGTTTCTTGTTTCTTTAAACATGGAATAAATTGAATAGATTTGTAGATTTCCTTTTTTACGATGCCGCAAAATTTTGGTGTCGTCTCCGTCAAAGAAATTGGTTTATTAACCGTAAGCATCACTCCATGATTTCTCTAGAAATATTATTTAGTAGCAGACAATTCATGTATATGGGTGCTAAACTTGGATTGGTTAACAAAGCTTTTTTTATGCCTTCAACAGTGTGTTTGGTAAAATCCAGTTCGTAATTTAAATTTTGGTTTTTAAGTCGTGAAGTGCCATTTATGACTGAAGCACGATGGCATCGATAATTGGCAATCGTATAGTATTAGATTGAAAAAAATCCAATTCGTTTCTGGATTCAAGACCCAATCCTGATAGATTATGTTTTTCTAGTCTAATTTCCTTTAGATTCAAGTATTATGGTTTGCTAATCCAATTTCTTTTAGACTTTAATACATATATTGACAGAATATGCCAAGTCAATATTACCATGAATGGTTCTTCATCTCTTGGTCATGTTTCAGTGATTGAACACATGAGTTTTACCTCACTAAGTATTGCATTCTTTTCCAGTAGATAACTCTTGCTTTCATAATATTAAAATAAGTTTAGTCTTAATCACTCAATTAATATTCTTCTACAAGTAATTATGATATATGTTATCACATTGGATGGTTATAGCCATTCTTATTGTTTCCTTGGTCCTATTTCAGATATGACTGAACAAGGACAAGTTTGAATTACTCCAAGTGGGAGTTCTCGAAGTCAAGGAAGGGGACAACGTAGAAGGGTACGTCGTCGCAGGACTTATTTCTATAATGATTCAAACTCGGAGCCTGAAGTCCTTAGGAATGTCCCAAGGGCGAGACAAAATGAGTTAAGGGATCGAAGGGCTGAACGAAGGGAAGGAGAAAAGAAATTTAGGGAGTTTAAGGAATTTAAAATGGGCCCTGATGCTTCCATTCCTGAACATGTACACCTTTTTAGGTTAAAAAGAGCTGAATTGGCTAATTACATAGAAATTACTGATTGGGAAGCATTACCTATTTTAGCAGACTCTCTTCGAGAGCCTTAGGGTGAAATTTTAATGAGATTTATCATGATGTTTGGCCTAGTGCACCTTTTAGCGTATATGAGCAAGAGTTAGTGTTCGATTGGTACATGTATGTCCTAGCAAACATGTAAATTGTTATTATGTATTTTATCTTAATAAAATTTAAGTTATGTTATTTGTCTCACCAGTTACATACATTGTTTATTATACTTTTTGTAATGGATTGAGACTTGAAACAAAGTACACACTAAGAAGTGATTTTAATATTAATTAAAATATTTAGATATAAATGATGAATGGAAACCTAGTGACTGTTCGATTCTATACTAAATGTACAATTAATATTATAATTAATTTACTTGAGTGTGTAATCACATGCATAAATTGACTCAAGTATATATTGATGATTTAAACTTGTAAAATTATCTCTAATAACAGACATGGCATCGAAAAGTATCATTGCTGACTTGAACAAGGGTGAAAAACTGAATGGTGAAAATTACGACATCTGGAGTCGTAAGATGTGGTATGTACTCGAAGAGAAAGATGATCTTGAAAGTATTAACCATGTTATGAGTCACCCAGAGGAGGGTAACACCGCCCAACATAGGAGGGATTTGGAAACTTACAATGTTTGAAAAAAAAAAGATTCCACTACACGTGGAATTATTGTAAGTTCAGTTGCTGATGATCTCATCCACGAATGTGAGCAATATCCTACTTCTCAAGCCATGTGGGCACATTTAAGAGAGGCATATAGGGGTACAACTGTGACTCGCCTTCGACAGCTAACAATCAAGTTTGACACGTACAAAAAATGTCATGATCACGGTGTCAAGCAACATCTAAGTGTGATCTCAAATATGATTGCTCAACTCAAAAGTGTTGGCCATGTTCTTTCTGATGAGCAGCAGGTCCAGGCACTGATTCGGTCTCTTGCCAATAATTGGAAAAATCTGAAGGTTAACTTGACCCACAATGATAGCATCAAAACTTTTGTTGATGTTGCCCGTCATGTGGAGCTTGAAGACGAGCGACTTGGTGCTGCTAAAGCTGTACCTAATGCCTTTGTGGCAGAATCAAGTGGTACAAAGAGATCAAGCTTCACGCGCAAGATAAACTGGAAAAATGACGGAAAGGGTAAGGAGACCGGAGAAGGATCCTTCAAGATAAGAAACAAGCCAAATTCCAAGAAAGAAAAACGGTTCTACAAGAAGAAAGATGAAGTGCTACAATTGCCAAGTCCTAGGGCATTTTGCTCGTGAGTGCACTAAGTCGAAAAAGGTAGCATTTCAAAATGCATCTCTTAGTGCTATATATGTTTCTAGCACTATTTTGCTAACTGAATCTTATCCTATGTGGATTGTAGACTCAGGGGCCACTGACCATGTGAGCCGCGATAGAGAAGCGTTTATAGAGTTTCGTCAAGTTCCACCTGGATCAAAGCATGTATATGTGGGAAATAATGAAAAGCTTGAAGTCAAAGGGATATGTGTTGATACCCAATTTTTCCCTATGCATTTTTTCGTACCCAAAATACTTCCAAAATAGCATATTTGTGCATATATAAGCACACCCATGAGTTTTGATATTTTTTGATGATTTTTAAACTAATTTATTGCCTATTTTTATACCATAAAATCCAATAATTATTCCCAAAATTTGCCATTTTGGTGAACGATTTATTTTATTCTCATATTTACATCAAAACATAGCTAACATGATTTTGCATATTTTTACAAATTCATTTGGTATTTTTAAAACTAAATTGCATATAATTGCAATACTAGCCTCTTTAAAGATTCAATTGTAATTATATTTATAAAATTGACTCCAGTATTTTTAATTTCATAATTATGTATCATTAATCATTTTATCACATTTGATTTATTTCCAGAAATTATTTTGCTATTTTTTTTATAAATTAAAACAAGGAAAAAGTGGCTATTTAAGAGTTAGCCCTTTACATTTCAATTTTAGCCCGAAATTAACCTCAATCTTAAGCCCAAATCAGACCCAAAATTCCCTACTCAATTTCTTAATTAACCCGACCCACGGCCCGTTTATTTTTACCCGCCCGGCTCCCTTTTCTCCCTTTTGATCCAGGCCGTTGATCAAAATGATCAACGGCCACATTTCCTCCTTACCATTTTAATTCCCAAACGACCCTAACCCTATCCCCATTCTCCAAATCCGCCGCCTCTGGTTCCTCTCGTCTCTCTCGAACCCTCTCAACCTCTGAAACCCTAATATCCACCTACCTCCAGAATCCATGGCTAATCTAGCCATGGACAACCTCTACCCACCATCTCCTGCTCTCACACGCTTGCTCATTGAAGATTCGAGGCTAGACCTCGTAGGTCTTCATCCAGACCCTGGCCGGTTCGAGTTTCTTTTGCTGTTTCCGGCTTTGCTCCGGCGTATCTCAGCCTCTCGAGCCTGGATTCGACCTTGCTAGCTCAGAACCATTCTCGAGACTTCCAAGCCTTCTCGTCCTTTTGGGTTCTCAGAAACCCTAGCCTAATCGAGGTTCCTTTTTCTCTTATTCGTCTAGATCTATGCTAGATCTAGCTGTGTGTGCCATTTTAGAGTTTTTCCCCAATTTTCCCTTTTCAAAACTATTCGAATCCTATTTTTAGGGTTTTCTAAATGTTTCTGATTCTTTTACTCTTTTTATGTGTGTTCATGGTCGTTGTTTTATTCCTTGTTATGTTCAAGCCTGCTCTTGTGTTTCTTACTGGATCTTTTACGGAGATTCTTTTACCTCTTTTGTTCACATGTTAGCCTAGGTTATTGACTCGCTTTTGCTTATGTGTTTAAGCTCATGCTTTGATTTTGTTTCTGAGTTCTGTTGATCATGCTCTTGCCTACCTTCGTCTTAAAACTCGTAAATTCCTCTTACTTCTGTTTGTGCATATCTGCCTATATCTGTGACTTTGAACGATTTCCTCACCTCCGACTCCATGTGAAACCCTAAGATTTGGGGGGTTTTCTTTTCTTTGAAGTGAAAGACACTAGGGTTTCACTCTGAAACCCTAGGTTTACAGACTCATGACGAGTCTGTAATCGAACTTGTGAACTTATTTGCCTATGATTATGGAAAAAACTCTCATTGTTCTTCTTTGTTTTGAACTGCATGCTTATATATAAGCTTCCCTTTCAAAGTTTTATTTTCGAAATTCCTTTAATCAGGCTAAGAAATTCGTCACTAATTTCTCTTGATTGAACCTCTTTTACCTTACTGATGTTTTCCTTAAATAATTGATCCTGTATCTTCTGTGATTTTGTACCAACGTTTGAATTATTTACTTCCTTAATTATCTCAGTCTCTTTGTGATTTACAACTGGAGCCGAGATCCTTTGACTGATTTTTAAACTTATACCTTATTCTTACTACTGTGCCCTCTTTCCTTAAATATCCAATTGTGTATGTGACCTTATTTGTGCACCATATGGTCTCTTTACCTTAATTTAGCCTTAATAAACTGATTCTCTCTTCCTTCTTAGTCGTCTGAACTGGACCCTTAATTAAAGGAGTCTGTCTACCCTAATTGATACTAATTTGATTAGTTTCTATGTTTATACCTTTGTGCCTGCCTCACCTGTTTTCAAAACTATATAAAGGGCTCAGCCCTCCTCTTTTCAAAAGGGCAGTAACAACGAGTAAGTAACAATCAAGCAATAATAGGCAATCTACTTTCTACTCCCTTCTTCTCTCAAATACACAGACCAGTTCTGTGTACTTCTCCTCTTTGCTTTCTGAAATACCCTTTAAGCTCTCCTTGAATCTTCAAGTGTTCTGCTGAAAACCTGAGTTGTTCTTGCTTGCTTGCTGTGGTTACTCTGCTATTCTCTTACTTTGCAACTGGTATGTCCATCTTAGTTTAAATACTGCTCCTCCACTATGTGTTTCACATCCTAGTTCTGTTATGCTTTCCTTTATTGTTTTTCTGCAACTTTGTCATTATTGTTCCTATGTGAATCCCCTTACCCTTTACCCTTTGTATGTGAGTTATGGTTCAGGGCATAACAGCACTCTAATTTGCTGTCTATGATCCTGAACTGGATTCTTTGAATCCCAAACTCAATCAATGCCCATTCCCTTTTCCCCTTTTTATGTGTCTGAGCCCTGGACTGGGGTCTGATAGTGTCCTAATCACTATCTAGACTTTGGTCTGACCTTCAAAAGGTCTGCTCCTAACTTGTTCAACCAAACAAGTGGTCAGGGGTGTGCCAGCCTACTTTGTAGCTAGGTATGACCACCACCTGTCATGGCTCCCCAATTCCCCTTTCACTTTGCACTTACTCTTAGCTATAAGTTCTGCCCATCTCTTGCAAGCCATGCTTTGGGACCCCTGAGCTCCCTCTGAACTTGGATGCATGAGAGTTGGCTCTTCCACACTGCACTATTCTAATTCTAATAGTATCCTGGGTGTAAGCAATGCCTGGAATCCCTGAGATTCCTTGGAACTTTGAAACACCTTGGATAAAGAGAAGGCTTTGAAAATCTGGATCCTGGAAGTGGCTTAGTCGCATGTTATTAGACATTAAGGTTGAATTAGGCTACTCGGATCTAGCTGTTAGCTTTTGATGTATCTTTTAATTTCCAGTTTGATTCATTGGATTGTAATAATTTTGTATGAAACTCGGGGAGTATAGTAAAAGGGTGTGGGAGGGGTCTTTACTTTTCTTGCATCCAAGGGGTAGAAATCATGAGTTAGGATTTTTATTCAAACTAGAAATCCTGCCTATTGGGTCTTTAATACTGATTCAATCACATAGAGACCATGCCTATAGGATTTAACGCTTAACTTTACCGCAAAATCACCTAGAAAGCATGTCTATAGGATTTAACATTCATGTTCTGTAATGACACATATAGAGATCATGTCTATAGGCTCTTGCATTTCTGCATATACAAATGTCATTAGGCAAACCATTTATAGGCTCAATAACAAAGTTGCATATAGACATCATGTGTATAAGACTCCTATTAATGTCATGAAAGGGTGTTAATATCGGTAAACGTATAGAAAGCATGCCTATAGGAAACCTCGTCTTTAATAGCATCATTCGTTCTTAAGCAGTATCGAATGCTGGAACTAGCGTCTTTACTAAAACTGGTAATTTTCTACTTCTGAAACCCGCTAAAATTGGTAATCCTTTTTCCTATAACCAATCTGCACTCCCACGAAACTCGTAAACCTTTTAATCAGTCTACATCTTATCTGAAACAACTGGTAACTCTTTTCTAAAATCGGTTTGCATCGTTTCTCTTTGTTTAAACTGATAAATTTTTTTTCTAAAATCAACTTGCATCTTTTCCGAAACTACTGGTAACTCTTTGCATCTTTTTTCCTAAAATTAATAGATCCTATGCCTAGGTTTTTATTTCAACTCATAAACAAAGGTTGGCTAATTAATGAATTGGGTCAGTCCCTGACAACTGTATCCGAGTTGCCTAATGCAGACCCTCTGTTTAAATACATGTGTTGAACCAGTCCACTCGCTGCTTAATTTAATCTAAGACCAAATCAGTATTTGTCAAGGCATGCTAAACTAAATGATTGTTTGACTTCTGGGGTTAATTTGAGCCTTGTTTGCTTGCTTGTCCTCCCCTTTTACTTGATACTTATTTTGAATGTCGAGCTAGAATTTTATCCTTTAAACTCCACAAAGGCGCCCATCCCTTACTTCCCCTTTAGGATTAGAAGTCCTAATACCTCGGGACTAATAGGATTGGGACGGGTAGTAGCATGCGATAAGTAAACGATACCGTTCCGTGCTTTAATACCTTAACGGGGTGGGAAGGGTAGACATGGAGATGATGATTACACGATAACACTCCGCGTACAACTGAGTACCAGTGTTGTGAGAATGATCCATGTAATGTATAAACCTAGGACCCCTTTCTCCTTCTTTATTAGTTTAACAAAATTTTCTGAATCTTAAAAGCTATTGCATTTTCAATTTCTGCTTCTCGCATGATCTTTCGGATTATTTGCACTAAGTACTTGACCTTTTCCTCTACTTGCACATTTTTTTACAAAAAATTGCTCCTTTAAAATTCAGCACTTCTTTTAACCTTTTGTGCTTCTTGTACTTGTTTATTTAAATTTACATCTAAAGTCACAATTGTAGCATGGTCGGGAACCACACTAGTGGATCTTGAGGGGTGCCTAACACCTTCCCCTCGAGATAATTTCAAGCCCTTACCCAAAACTCTGGTCTGCATCTTTAATTCTTCTAAAAGTGTCCTAATGCACTATAATCATTAGGTGGCGACTCTCCAAACTCTCAAAAAACCCAATTCCCAAAGTGGGAAAAGAGTTGTCTTCCCAAATGTCGTGAACTCGATTCCGCGAGGAAAAAAAAGGGGGCGTCGACAATATGCACTTGCAGAATGGACATGCGTGGTGGCCTGTATTTGATGTTGCATGACGTCCTGTATGTTGCAGAGATTCGATGAAACTTAGTCTCTGTGTCTGTTATTCTAGATTTAGATTTCAATTTGAACTTTAGTCGCAATGGTCTTAGAATTACTCAAGACAATGTTCTTTATGGTTTTGGACATCGTTATGATGGTTTTATTATGTTAGATTGTAATCCTTCTACGTATAACTATTATGTTGACTGTTGTGTTATGGCATGTTATTCTAGTAACAATGATGTTGATGTTATTACATGGCATGCAGGATTAGGTCACATAGGGCAGGATCGAATGAATAGATTGGCTAAGGGAGGACATTTGGGTTCTTTCTCTAAAATTGAAATGCCAACTTGTGAAAATTGTCTTGCTAGTTACACATAAACTATTTGGAAAGGCTGAGAGAGTTGATTTTCCATTGTAATTAATTCATTCTGATATCTGTGGTCCAATGAATGTGAGGGCTAGGTCTGGTGATTTACATTTCATTACGTTCATTGATGATTTCACATGCTTTGGTTATGTCTATTTGATTTCTCATAAATCTGAAGCACTTGAATGCTTTAAAAAATATTTAAATGAAGTTGAGAATCAATTAGACAAAAGGATTATGACCTTAAGAACCGATAGAGGGCGTGAATATCTATCAAAAGAATTTGAAGAATTGTGCATTGAAAAGGGCATCACCAGACAGTTAACTATTCCGTACACACCCCAACAAAATGTTGTAGCAGAAAGGAGGACTAGAACACTACTGGACATGTTAAGGTCCATGATGGCGCAGGTAAATTTACCTATCTCCTTTTGGGGAGATGCGTTATTGACTGCAACCAACATATTGAACAAAGTGCCTTCTAAATTTTAGTTTTTTCCACTCTTTATGAGCTATGGACTAGTCATAAACCAAACTTAAAGGATTTACGACCTTGGGGTTGTGCTGCATATGTAAAAGATTCTTTTAGCAAGTTTGGTAAATTAGGTCCAAAAGGCAAGAAATGTATCTTTATAAGATATTCAGAACACTCCAAAGGGTATGTGTTCATTGGTGAATTAGAGGATAGAAGTGTTACTGAGATTGAATCACGAGATGTCACATTTCTGGAAAATAATTTTCCAAAGAAGGGCGAGGTAAAGAATGGAGAGACTCTTTATGAAATGTTGAACTCAGATAGTCAGCAAGTGTCGTCTAAAACAATTGATATTCAAATTGATCAAAATCTTATTCTTGATCCGAGTGGGAGTGGGAACTCTCAATCCCAAAATCCTTCTGACGAACCTAAATTTCAACTACAAAAGAGTGCCAGGAAAAATATACCTAAACAATGAAATTGAAGATTATGTTTTCTTAGTATCTCCCACAGAAATGGATGAGCCAAAGTCTGTGAATGAGGCTTTATCGAGCCCTTGAAAAGATGAGTGGATGAAAGCAATGAAAGAAGAATTAGAGTTCATGAAAACCAACAAAGTATGGGATCTAGTTGACCTTCCGCCTAGGTGTAGAGCCATTAGGAACAAATGAGTTCTCAAAGTTAAACGCAAAGCGGATGGATCAATAGAAAGATACAGGGCACGATTGGTGGCAAAGGGGTTTACTCAAGAAGCCGGAATAGATTATGAGGAAACATTTTCACCAGTTGTGAAGTTTACCTCAAATTCGCTTACTTTTGGCTATTGTTGCACATTTGGATTTGGAATTACATCAAATGGACGTGAAGATAATTTTTCTCAATGGAGAACTAAATGAAGAACTCTACATGGAACAACCTGTAGGCTTCATCGTTAAAGGCCAAGAAAAGAAGGTCTTTAAATTTAAAATATCTATTTATCGCCTGAAGCAATCTTCAAGGCAATGGTATTTGAGATTTCACAAGGAGGTGATCTCATATGATTTCACCATGATCAATGAATACCATTGCATTTATGTGAAGAAGTCCAATGAGATGTTTGTAATTCTTTCTCTTTATGTAGACGAAATTTTATTGGCAGGAAACAATTTGGAGTATTTGAAAACTATCAAGTCATGGTTTTCAAAGTCATTTGACATGAAAGATATGGGCAAGGCAGACTATATCCTTGGAGTTAAGATCCAAAGAGACCGTTCCAAAAAGTTATTGAGTCTATCTCAAGAAACTTATATAAAGAAAATTTTGGAGCGTTTTCGCATGAATAGTTGCAAATCCATGGATACTCCTATAGCGAGAGTCCATACTTTAAGCCTTGAAATGTGTCCCAAGACTGAAAATAAAAAGGAAGACTTGTCTCGAGTTCCATATTCAAGTGCTATTGGGAGCTTGATGTTACGCTATGATGTGTACTTACCCAGACATTCGTTATGCCGTAGGTCTGGTTAGCAGGTATCAATCCAATCCTGGAAGAGATCATTGGAAAGCTATGAAGAGAATTTTCAGATACCTGAAGAGAACTGCAGATTATTCACTATATTATAGTGGAAATGATTTATACTTAAGAGGATAAACAGATGCTGACTGGACTGGTGACCGGAATAATAGAAAATCAACATCCGGTTATGCCTTCTTAATTTATGGTGGTGTTATATCATGGGAAAGTAAGAAACAAACCTGTACAACCCTTTCAACTATGGATGCTAAATTCGTGGCTTGTGCATCTGCTGTAAAAGAAGTTGTTTGGTTGAAGAGATTCTTTGAGCATTTGGATATTATAAAGAACTCTCAGGATCCCATGGCTCTATATTGTGATAGTCAAGCGGCTATTGCATATATAAAAGATCCTAAGTATCACAGCAAGACCAAACACATTGACATCAAGTATAACTTTGTGAGATACATGGTAGCAAGTGGAGAGATAAATTTTCAATACATTCCTACGCGAAGCATGACAGCTGATCCTTTTACAAAGGCGATATCTAAAGACCTATTTGAGAAACATGTTATGGCTCTAGGTTTGGAAGGATATGAACATATTTATGTATTGTAAAATGACTTTAGTATTATAATATGCTCATCAAAATTTGACTCTTGAATTTATGCTTATATCTCGCATGCGTGGGATGAATGTTTTGTTGATAAAATGTGCCGAACAAGTCGCGAGATTGGCTCTCTCACACGAGCAACCGCCTCTTACGTTAAGAATCGTGAAGAGATGAGACCTTATAGAACCTTGGATAATGCGAGGTTATATTTAATTGTAGAGGTCGGTCTTGACAACTAATCAGATTTACGAATTTCACTATTCGATTATGACTTGTTTTGTAAGCCAGATGCAAGTTTTTCTAAGAAGATGGTTTGAGGATTATTGAAGTGAGAAACTCGGGTTAGACATTTGGAGGTGTTTAGACCAAAATCTGTACGGTCTTGAATGATTAAAAGAATAAGACACACACGCCAATATAAGGTGAGAACACTGTAACATGTGTTTCATACCACGTGTACTATCGACCATGGGATGATAGAAGAATGAATCCCTACTTCTTCATTGTGTGAGATCCCAAAGAAGTTAGAGTAACTTTTATTGAAATAACCTTTGACCTTTTACTGTCTCTTGAAGTGCCAACCAGTGTTGCTACTTTAGCATGTTACTAATAGCCATGAGTGATTCGGCAATATAGTGCATGTCTAGGAAAGCAGTTAATTTGGAATGGAAAGATTCGAGTAGAAAGGGAAAACGACTAAAATTTAATAATTTAACTTGTATTCATAGATCTACCATTACACTTAGCATGAGGGTATTAGGTGTAATGTGGATACAATGTTATATGAGAACTCGGGTTTGCCTTTTTCGAGGAAGAGAGATCGAATAAGTAGCTACTGCAATAGCGAATGATGTATAGGGTATTGCGAGTAATAGTATCCTCATCCTAGTAGTGAATCCTTTCCATATGTGATTGGATTTCTACATAGAGCTTTAGTACAACCTTTAATTGGTGTTGGAATGTTATAGCTCTTTGTGCTCGCAGGTCGCACCAACTATTTGCCAGTATGAACTGTGTGTCAAAGACATCAGTCTAGCCCACTATGAGCGAAGTGGGAGATGTTGGATTATGGGTTGTGGGTCGCTCCATGTGGGCTGACCCGACCCGATCAGGAGAGATAAGTGAGAGAGGTTAAGGGAAGTTACCACTAGACCACAAACTCCACTAAACTGAACGTGCAAAAAAAGGGGGTGAGTGGTGGGTTATCTTCCTTAACCGCTATTACTCTGCGTATTTATGTTAAGGAGAAAACACAGAACTTTCAAGCGTAAGAATTTTCTCTGACTAATCCTTTCTACACGAAAAACACAGATAAGTTAGGGCATCTAATTGGTGGAAGATTAACTTTGTTTCCTAGTGATTCAAAGTTCGATTTGGGGCAATTGTTTCGGTGGTGAGTTCAATAATTCTTCCGCTGCATTGACAGGTACGCTAATGTTGTTCTCGCCCCGCGATTATTAAACTATCATACATTTAGGGTGTTTGGTATGAAGGAAATCATTTTCCTGAAAATATTTTCCAATTTTCCCATGTTTGGTTGGCTTAATATTTTGGAAAACATTTTCCTTATGAACTCATTTTCCTCCAAATGGAGGAAAATATTTTCCTTATAAAAAGAAGGGAAAACATTTTCCAAAACTTCTTCCCAACTCTTTTCCCTACCCTCACCCCTCCACCCACCGCACCCCCACCCCCACCCAACACCCCCCCCCCCATACCGCAATTTTTTTTTTTAAATTTCAAATTTCTGTTTTTTCGTTTTTCTGCACCCCACCACCCCACCCTCCCCCTTCACCTGCACCCCCCCCACCCGCACAAAAAAACAACATTTTTTTATTTTAAATTTTGTTTTTTTTCTTTTTGCTGCCCCCCCGGCCCCCTACCCCCCCCCCCCCCCCCCCCCCCCCCACTCCCCCTCACCTGAAAAAAATATATTTTTAAATATATTTTTCAGTTTTAATTTTTTTATTTATCGATTTAAAGGTTCAAAATTTTACAAGTTCCAAAATTATGAGTTCAGAGGTTTATGTGTTTGGAATTACGGGTTTAGAAATTATAAAGTTTACGGGTTCGAAATTCCGCGGTTTTAAAAGTTTAGCGGTTCGAAAGTTTATGAAATTTGTGGGTTTGGAAGGTTGTCGGTTTGAAAGTTTATGGCTTCATGTTTATTATATCTAAACTATTTATGAATACTCTTGAGAAGTCATTTTCCTTAATTTGCATACCAAACACCGGAAAATGAATAAGATTATTACTTGTTTTCCAAGAAAACATTTTCTTGGAAAACATTTTCTACGGAAAATATTTTCCGTTATACCAAACACACCCTTAATCCTCAATTAATTAAAATGTAAATTTTTGCTTTCTTTTAAGTAAGAAGTATAATATACTTGGACTATTATTAAAACTATATTATTGTCAGATATAAGCTTAACCTAATACATAATTAGGTGGTAGAACAAATAACAATTATGGTAAATTTATGGGTATTCATAGTAAAGTAATCAAAAGTGCACATTTTAATTAATTGAAAATTAGATATATTTAGTCAGATATCACAAGGACTAAAATTAAAATTTACCAATAACTAAAGGACCAAAAGTGCTATTAAACTTTAGCTTATATATGATAGAAGTGTAAAAAGAATTTACACTATCATTGTATATCTTGTTGTGTAGTAACTTGGCTTATGTTAGATTCTCGTAATGATAGTAAGGTCTCCTTGGATAATTCTTACTTTCGCTAACTAGCTAACTTTTGGGGTGTATTTATCTTTTCGGACGAATCAATAGAGAAATAGAATACTCCATATTTAGGCAATAAACTAAGTACAAACTGCAAATTAAGCTTCATATATTTTATCCTTCAACATATATACTTTTGCTTCATACTCTATATTTTTGCGCAATTTCTTTAAAGAAGGGTTTGAAAAAAAAGAAAAAAGAAGGAAAAGATGACCAAGATAATGGATTCTACAATTATGCAGATATAAATAAGTATTGAGGTAGGTACTACATCTTTAGGAAGATGCATAATACAGCATAAGTTGTATCAAGACTGAAATTTTGGCTTCATTGTTAGTGGTTACTGCTCTGTCAGACAACAAAAGAGCTTTTGACAGGCCAAAAGGCAAAGTTTGCTTCATACTCTTGCAGATTTGTGCTCTACATGCAGCTAAGGCAGAATAAGAATATAAATCCAACAAACTCTGTGGCACCTTGAATGAATCAAAGATAGACAACCTTTTATAATTTCTTTTCGGGCCACTTGTGTTGTTTCCCACAAGAAATTTGTGTAACGGCTAAACAAGCAAATTAATCTCTCTCTCTCTCTCTTTTTAAAGGGATTTCTCCCCCAAAATTTTGTGTTTACTTTAGACTGCTCGTTTTGATGCTACTAGTTATAATTACAGTAGCTTACATATAATTAAGAATAAACAGCTGCAAGATAATCCTACCAACCATAAGAAAATATAACTAGGATGAAGAACAATTCACACCATGTTAATAAAGACGTACGATTACGAATCAACAATCTTATTAAGTTAATCCGTATGAAAACTAGCTCACATGTTATATTGCTGCTTTAATTTAATATATGGTTCACGTCCAAGGGTGTGACCTAGTGGTTAGTGGCGAAGCCACGTGGTCATAAGGGTGGTCAACTGACCACCCGTTGTCAAAAAATTACACTATATATATAGGTAAAATATTATGTTTTAGAGGTATATAACACATATTGAACACCCTTTGTCAGAAAATTTTTTTCACTTCTTTTAAATTTGAACACCTTTGGAGAAATTCCTAGTTTCGCCACTGCTAGTGGTCAATGAAGTGGAATGAGAATCTGATATCTCAGTTTAAATCTCAGCGGATGCAAAAGACACTAGGTGAGTTCTTCCCATCTATCCGAGGTATCTTATGAAATTAGTCGAGGTAGCACAATCTCTTAATTAAAGACATAGATCCACACCTAATTTGGATGCTCATTAAACGTGCTCTAGCTGAAAACAAACTATTGATATTTGGAAGGATGTTTTGAAGTTTAAGGTTAATCTAATGATTAGATAAACCTCTACTCTAGACTAATTAGCTAGGTGTTCTTGGATAACCAGCAAAACCTTAAAGATAGGAACAAGATAGGCATATAGGCATGGCCAGCGATAATGGAGAAAAAGGGACACGCTAATGAAAAGTGACAAGATGTGAAACTGATGTTTTGGTAGAGTTGCTATCCCTTTTAGCATTTGCTCACATGGCAAGTGGTCGAACAAAGTAAGAAAGAGATTTCTAAATCTAAAAAAGAAGCAGGTAGGGGATACTCCAATCCAGTATATGTTTATTGCCCACAACTTATTAGAACCATTATCTTTCCTTCCAATTTTCATGGACCCGGCCCCTGCTTGCTTCCACCTTTTTCCATAGCCCATTGTAGAACTAGGCTCCTCATAGTTGGGTTCTAAGGCATATGCGTTGCCTAACTCTTTCAGCCGGCCCTCTCTTTATCATGATATCAAAGTCAGACTATATTTAAATTCATTGTTTACCCGATGGTGGACCCCATTTTATATTGTCCATACTTTAGATGTCCAGTCCTAGAATGGAAAGGGGGGAGGTGGTGAGTTCCCACATCGGTTGTGAGATGACTACTAATCTCCTTATATGGCTTAGGACAATTGATCACGCCAACCTATGCCTTATAAAAACGACGTCGTTGCAAATATAATCCGGTTTACAAGTGCGGAGTCGAATCCCACAGAGAACTAAGGCTTAGTTATAGCTGTTTAATATCACTAAGAAAGCAAGCTCGGACATATTCTGAAATTATAAAGATAGAGATTTTATTTCTAACTAATTAACTAACTAATTAAAGTAGTAAATTATAACCTAGAGATACTAAAGTTTGGAGAAAAGATTAAAGGAGAGGTCTAGAGTTACGATTTTTCCTATTGTGGGAATCTCTCCCGCTACGTTTCTTATAAATTCGCCTAAGTATTCTCTACCGATCGCGAGCACTTGGGTGTCGTAGCTCTCTCTCGAGCAACTACCACAATTTACTAGATATATTCTCTCGAACTACGCTAGCTGTCACTATTTCACCGCTCACTACGGTCGCACCAAGGTTTTGTTATCTCTAATCCCGCCTTTAAACCCTCCATATTGATCTCTCACATACGTTAGGAGTTATGTTGTTGAACAAATGTCTAAATGTGTACTCTCTCTCGAGCAAAATACACACTAAATAGGAGAAAAGATTAAAGGAGAGGTCTAGAGTTACGATTTTTCCTATTGTGGGAATCTCTCCCGCTACGTTTCTTATAAATTCGCCTAAGTATTCTCTACCGATCGCGAGCACTTGGGTGTCGTAGCTCTCTCTCGAGCTTCGAGCCTAACGTACCACCAAGTTACTAGATATATTCTCTCGAACTACGCTAGCTGTCACTATTTCACCGCTCACTACGGTCGCACCAAGGTTTTGTTATCTCTAATCCCGCCTTTAAACCCTCCATATTGATCTCTCACATACGTTAGGAGTTATGTTGTTGAACAAATGTCTAAATGTGTACTCTCTCTCGAGAAAAATACACACTAAATAGGAACAGTTAATTCAGAGTTCTTAAATCAACAACAACGAAAATATAGTTGAATAAGTAGAGAAAACTCAAAGCAATTCTATATTAAACGTAGTAGAAAATCATCCTCCAATAAGTTCCATCAAACCCTAGAATAGAAAGTTTAGCTACTCATAACCATACTAACAATCATGGTAATAATTGAAAACATTAAAATACAGATTAAGGAAGAACGGAAGAGAAAACTCTTGTAATTCGCTGCTTCCAAGTGTTCCCGTAGCCTTCTTGCCTCTTCAATAATGTCTCCCCTAAGAAATAGGGTTAGAACCTCTTTTATATATGTTGGAGGCGCGTAGGGTCGAAACTACCAAGTCCTAGCTGAAATAGGACGAAATTCGCCCTTAACCGTCTCACTTGGCGCCAGGCGCCAATCAACAACAACGAAAATATAGTTGAATAAGTAGAGAAAAATCAAAGGCAATTCTGTATTAAACGTAGTAGAAAATCATCCTCCAATAGGTTGCATCAAACCCTAGATTAGAAAGTTTAGCTACTTATAACCATACTAACAATCATGGTAATAATTGAAAGCATTAAAATACAGATTAAGGAAGAACGGAAGAGAAAACTCTTGTAATTCGTTGCTTCCAAGTGTTCCTGTAGCCTTCTTGCCTCTTCAATAATATCCCCCTTAAGAAATAGGTTTAGAACCCCTTTTATACACGTTGGGGGTGCGTAGGGTCGAAACTACCAAGAGGCTAAAATAGGACAAAATCCGCCCTTAGCCGTCTCGCTTGGCGCCTGGAGCCAATCAGGACACCGAAATTTTTTCACTTCTGTGCTATTCTGCCATTGGCGTTTTGGTTGGTGCCTGGCGCCAACCTGGGCACCAAAATCATACTCCCTCCAAATTTTTCTATTTTTACTTTACTTTGCATGCAAGTTTGCCAAATCACTTTCAATTGACTCCTACACATATAAATATGATTATTAAGCCCGAGTCACAAATATTCACACCAAAGTTAACAACATCGAGGCATAGTGCTAGGCAAATTACATGCAAAAACATGAATTTTTGGCCTAACATCAACAATTCTCACATCATAAACTAATTTTTGGTGTTGTGTTAGACTCAATGTTCATTTTCCTTGATATTAATCTCTGCCACAATTTTTCTTTTCTTTCTTAAATTTTATGAACAAAGAAATAACAATATAAAAATGAAACGAAGAAAGTACGAGTTTTTTTGGCCACCTTTCTCTAGTTCTCTTCTCTTCTATAAGCTTCCAAGTTACAGTTGGCTATGTCAATGAGTGCAACCGAAATGAGTGGTGGGGTTTGCTGGTTTAGGGCTCGGGGTTTGCACGATATATATAGCACCAACCAACCCACTATTCTTTTGTCCGTTAAAACTAATACCACATCTTCCATCTGTTATACTCGTACCATTTTGCTTGATATTATTATCAAAGTTTAAAATGTGAAGGACAATAAGAGAATTGCATGTTTTTGTGTATTTAGAAACGTTAAAAATTAGAAGCTGATTGATTTTGACATTCCTTCGGAGAGGCGGAACCAGGGTTTAAAGCTTATGAATTCAACATTTTACAATCCTTTTAAGTTATCCTTCGCACAGGTGGAACCAGAGTTTAAAGCTTATGAGTTCAACATTTTATAATTCTTTTAAGTAACTGGGTTCTAAATTATATATTTATATATATACATTAATGAATTTTTTAAGAAAAATACAAAGTATAAACAAAAGCTGTTGGGATTAAAAGATTGGTGAATGGGAAATGGAGGAAAGAAACTGGAGGGAAATTGAACTCCCTTTTTTCTTTGGTAAGAGCAAGTGTCCCTCATTGGTGGTGGAAAGAAAAGTGAATGTGTTTATATTGAGAAAGCACTTCTCTTGGTGTTAAATGGGTTGGAAAGAAAGTAAGCCTCGTGCCGTCGTTGTTGTCGCTTGGCTTCGGGTTCGGCTCAGCCAAAGATTGGTTGATTAATCCTTTTGGACAAAATTTTTTTTTAATTATTTAATTAATTAAACCCGAAATAACCCAGGACCCACGACGTGACCCAGTCTGTTTATTTTCGGATTATTTTAAATCCTTTTTCCTGGAATATTTCAAACGGGAAATGTTCCCACCTGTTCCAACAACCATGATTGTTTCTGAATCTTTCCTTACAAAATTTTCTAAGCTTCTTCTCCTTTTTCTGCACAATTAAAATTCCAGTGTGGTTTACAAAAACTTCCAATGGTTCGCTGCCTGCGTGTTTGGTACCAATACTCTAGTGAGTTCATCTATCCTGGGAGAATAATATTCCAGCACCTCGGTACTTGAGGGGAATAATTTCCTTAAGGACGCACTATGCATTCAGTGGGCTCGATTTGATTCCGAATTATTTTTAAGATTCAACTTCATTATTTCGACATTCTGTCGCTGCTAATTTTCTATTTTCTGTTTCAGAAAATTTATTGTTTCATTATTTATTATAGTAATACAGATTGCATAACAATCTTAAGGAAATTATTTTTATATTGTAATTTGTATTCTGTTTGTGGAGATTAAAACCTTTGTGGTTTTCTACTCCTTCTGAATTTTTCTATTTCCGATTGGAAGATATAAAAACTTCATCGGAGTATTAAAATTCAGAATCGATTTGAAGAACATAAAAACTTCATCATTTTTTTGTGAAACAGTATATAAAAACTTCGGTTTTTATTTATTAAACATACTATTTATCATTAATTACAGTACTGTTTACTGTTCTTATTTTGCCATTAATTGAACTCTTCTATTGTTGACAGTGAGAAATCGCAATTGATAATGAAAATTCTTCTGTGACTGTTCCGGCAACGACGATAGCCTCGTCAAGCCGAATTGCTGTGCCACTAGCCGAGAAATCGGAAAAATTTTCTTGAGCCAACTTCAAAGGATGGCAGCAAAGGGTGTTCTTCTGGCTTACCACGCTTGGTATGATGAAGTTCACCAGTGAAGAACCTCCGGTGCTTGCCGCTGACATGCCGGACAATGAGAAATTTATGTTTTTTGAGGCATGGAAACAGGAAAACATTCTTTGCAAAGGTTACATCCTAAGTGCTTTGGAGGATGACTTGTACAATGACTATAGTGCTATGAATACTTCGAAAGAATTATAGGACGCACTTGAAAAGAAGTACAAGACTGAAGATGCATGCTTGAAAAAGTTTGTGGTTGCCAAGTTTCTAGACTATAAAATGATAGACATCAAAATCATTGGAACCCAAGTTCAAAAGCTTCAACTTATTTTTTACGACCTTATTGCTGAAGGTATGGTTGTGAATGAAGCATTTCAAGTGGTTGCAATGATTTAAAAATTGCTTCCTTTGTTGGAAGATTTGTGATTCGTCTCAAGATTGAGGAAGACAACAAAACAGCCGTCTCGTGGGAATTAGACGATTATGGGAGCTAATATCATTGAGGAGACTGCTCCAAAAAGTAAGAAGAGGAAGAGGTCTTCTGGACAGACTAAGGAGCAGAACAAGAAAAAATTCAAGGGCAACTGCTACAATTGCGGGAAAGCTAGTCACAAAGCCCCTGATTTTCGTCTCCCGAAATAGGATAAGAAAAAGGGACAGACCAACAAAGTGGAGAATAATGATGACATCGATGATCTGTGTGCAATGCCTTTCGGAGTGCAACCTAGTTGAAAATCCGAAGGAGTGGTTGATTGACTCTGGAGCCACTCGACATGTTTGTGCTATCCAAGAAGCATTTGCGACTTACTCTACTGCTGGTCCCAAAGAAGAGCTTTCCAAGGAAAATACTGCAACAACCAAGATTGAGGATTATGGGAAGATATTCCTGAAGATGACTTCCAACAAGGTGTTAATGCTCAACAACGTTCTTCATGTTTCTACTATTAGGAAGAATTTAGTTTCAACTTCTTTACTTGTTAAGAATGGATTCAAATGTGTATTTATATCTGACAAAGTTGTTGTAAGCAAGAATGAAATGTATATTGGAAAAAGCTACCTCATAGAGGGCCTTTTCAAACTCAATTTAATGGTTGTTGACAATATTAATAAAATTTCAGCTTCTTACTATTTATTGGAGACAAATTATTTATGGCATATTCGTTTAGGACATATCAATTACAAAACCTTGCAGAAGTTAATTAATTTAGAAGTATTGCCTAAATTCGAGTGTAATAAATCAAAATATCAAATATGTGTTCAATCTAAGTTTAAAAAACAATCTTATAAGTCTGTTTAAGGAATTCAAATCCTTTAGACTTAATTCATACTGATATTTGTGATATGAAGTCGACGCCATCCCGAGGTGGGAATAACTATTTTATAACTTTTATTGACGAATGTACTCAATATTATTATGTTCATTTGCTTAATAGCAAGGATGAATCAATTGAAGCATTTAAGCAATACAAGAATGAAGTGGAGAATCAACTGAATAAAAAGATCAATATGATTAGAAGTGATAGGCGTGGAGAATATGAATCTCCATTTGCAGAAATATATTTGGAATATGAAATTATCTATGAAACTGCTGCCCCCTACACACCTCAATCCAATTGAATTGCGGAAAGGTAAAACAGGACATTAAAGGAAATGATGAATTATTTATTAATAAGTTTCGGATTACAGCAGAGTTTGAAAGGAAATGATGAATTTTTTATTAATAAGTTTTGGATTACAGCAAAGTTTTTGGGGGGAGCTATCCTTACAGCTAAACGAATACTCAACAGAGTATCCCATAGCAAAACGCAATATATTCCATATGAAATATGGAAAGGAAGAAAACCCAACTTGAAATATTTCAAAGTGTGGGGGTGTTTATCAAATGTACAAGTTCCTTTACCCAAAAGACTAAATATCAGACCAAAAACTGTAGATTGTGTTTTTATTGGATATGCTACAAACAGTAAAGCATGTAGGGTTTGGTTCATAAATTTGATAATCCTGGAATTCATGTTAATACGATAATTGAATCAGATAATGTTAAATTTTTTGAAAGTATCTATCCATATAAAACGGAATGCGAGTTGTTAAGTGAAAGACCTAAATGGCCACAGGAAGAACCAAAGGAAAATACTCCAAGTTAAGAAGATCCAAGGCGTAGAAAACATCTAAGAACATCTACCTCCTTTGGACCAGATTTTGTGACATTCCTTCTTGAAAATAAGCATCAAACTTTTAAAGAAGCTATGTCATCTTCTGATTCGGCATTTTGGAAAGAGACAGTCAATAGTGAGTTCAATCAATTTTGGATAACCATACATGGAAATAGGTTGATCTTCCTCCAAGAAATATGTCTTTAGGTTCGAAATGGACCTTTAAACAACAAATGAAAGATGATGGCACTGTTGACAAATATAAGGCAAGACTTGCTGTCAAAGGTTATAGATAAAAGAAAGGCCTTGATTACTTTAACACGTACTCGCCAGTAACAGGGATAACAACATCTATTAGGGTGTTAGTAGCACTAGTGGCTGTGTATGATCTTGAATCCATCTAGTGGATGTTAAAACAACTGTCTTAAATAGAGAATTGGAGCAAGAGATTTACATGGAACAACTTGAGGATTTTGTGGTTCCGGCTAAAGAAAAGAAGTGTCCAAACTTGTTAAGTCTCTTTATGGACATAAACAAGCACCCAAACATTGGCATGCCAAATTTGACCAAAAAATGTTGGCAAGTGGGTTTAAAATCAACGAGTGTGACAAATGTGTTTACATTAAAATCACTCCAGGTCATGAAGTCATTGTTTGTTTATATGTTGATGACATGTTGATAATGAGCAAAATATGGCAAATATAAATGCTACTAAGCGCATGTTGGCTAGCAAATTCGACATGAAAGACTTGATGGAATATAAGGGTCCACCAAACTCTATGGAGAACCTGGTCCTCTATAAGGTTCAACAGTACACAGGCACACTGCAGTAGATATAATGACAAGAGGAATTTTACGTGGAAAATTCCCAGCTCAACGGGATTAAAAACCACGACCTACCCTTGTAGTATTTCAACTTCACTACTGAGCAACTTTTAGATTACAACCTATGCAACCTAAGAATTAACCTCTTAATCCCTCACTAACTTGTAACACTCTATTACAAGCTACTTTGTAATAACTCTATTACAAAGACTTTACAACATGACTTAACTCTAGCCAAGACTCAAACACACAGGTTTAAAGTTTACAAAGGGGTTCCTACAGAATGCTTCTAAACAAGCTAGAGAGGAATTACAATTGAAGAACTATTACAAAGTTACAACTTAACTAAGGACATATAATGACTTGATATGGGAACTGGTCTGTAGTTGTTTTGTTCTTTGTTCTTGAAGCTCTTGAAACTTTCTTGCTGGATAGTCACGTGAGTGAGCTTGAGTGAAATCTCTAAGTGTTCAAGTGAATGTGTTTTACCTTCCTTGATTGTATATATACATGTGTGACATCACTTACAATGATGTAAGAAAGGTAGGTAAAAAGTCTTCCCCAGAAAGTTAACTGCTGCACTGTTCCTATACTATAGCGTGTGCAGGCAACAAATTTCCAACTAGAGAGTTAACTTTGTACAGTCTCCTCAGGAACTGGTAGGGACCTGTTCCCTCAACTATTCCTTCCACTCTAAAGAGTTGAATCATATCCCATGCTGGATCCCAACCTGGAACCTTGTGATATTAAGGTCTTGTAAGTGTGTAACAGGTTCCTTATCTGGTTCAGGATAGTAAGTTTGTTAGATCATCAAAACATAAAGCAAAGTACTTATGACCAAAGTACTTGTAACCTATCAATTTTTCCCTTTTTGATGATGGCAAATTGATAATTGAAAATCCCAAAAAGAGCCACATAGAACCAAACTGCGAACCTGAAAGACCTTAAGTTATGTTTCCCCCTGAATTTTGCATTCCCCTTAATCTGTACTTGAACCTCATTGTTGCATTCCCCGTAATCTGTACCTAAACCTCAGTGAGTTCCCCCTGTATTTCTCCCCCTTCAGATTACTTCATATTATTATTCAATTATGCTCTTTATTATTCAATTAAATCTTCTCCCTTTTTTCATCATAAAAAGCACATAACAAGTAAGTAGCATAAAGAAGTTAGCGTGGTTAACTCATGTGACTTGTGTGCACACAACATGATAGAAAACAGAGACAAAAGAGCAGTAGCATAAACAACAAAAAGGAAACCACTTACATTAACCAAATTTGGACCTTTACAGGCGGGAGCAGAATCATTGTTATCATCCATAGTTTAAAACAAACAAAAACAATTACAGAAACAAAAAAAACATCACCAAAAACAACTAAGAAGATGGACACTGGAAACTTGACACTGAGGGGACATTCTTTAGGGGACACTGGAGGAAGGGGGCTTGGAAGAGGAAGCAAGGGTTTGGAGAACAAGATCCATGCGAGCATTCGCGGACATTTGCTCATTGAGCAGTCTTTCTTTCAGGTCCTCCACCTGTTTCCTGAGCTCAGCATTCTCCTTTGTTAGGCGTGCAACTTCTGATCTGTGAGAAGTACTAGAACCAGTGCCTCTTGTAACTGACTGAGCTAACTCTCAAGAATTGCGTTCCTAGCCTTCAACTCCTCCGACCTTGTCAATACACTCACACTCCTCAAGAGTAGTTTTTGAAAAGGATTGCCTTTTAGTGCCCACTTTGGCCTATCCCAGAGGCAGTTTGAATAACTCAAAGACCTTTTTGAGAAGAAACCCATAAGGTAGTCCAGCATTCCCATCCTTAAGGTTTGCCACCTGCTACATATGCTCAATCATTATCCCAGGCAAATTGATGGTGGTAAAATTATCCAAGGCTTCCATAAGGAACATGTCAAATTTGGATGCAACAGATCTTCTCTGCGCGGGGAAGCAACACTTTGTTAACCATCTCAAAAAGCAACTGATATACCAGAAGGAGTGCCTTCTTATGCACCTGTTCCCCATGCTGTATTGCCTTGTCCTTGACAATGGCATTTCTGAAGTTTGATATGCAAGCACCCTAAACAGGCGACAGTCCTTCGGTAGGAACACCCAAAATTGACCCCAATAAGGCAGAGTCCATCACTATGTCCACATATTTATCAACACACAAATTTGATCACCCTTTACTGTGAAGAGGTCGGTATAGAAACTCCGTACCTCCTCCTCATACACTTTGGGAACCTCATTTGCAAACAAATTAGTCCATTGTTGAGAATCACAAATTTCCACAAACTGTCTCATCCCAGAAAGTTCTAGAATATCAGAGGCAAATGTGCGGCCCTACAGTACTTTCTGATTTCTCAGAACTCAGACACTCACTAACTTTTTCTTTCTTGATGGAACCAGGTTCCTCATCATCATCCATTTTTCTTTTTACTGGCTTGAGAATAGACTTTCCCTTATCCACTAACTTTATATGCATATGTTCACCAAATTTTTCCACTTCTTCATCATCAGACTTGTCACCACTCTCTTTCGCTGTCTTGTCACCAGAATTTTTCACCAACTTTTCACTGGGAGCAGCATCAGCACTCTTGGAAGGACTTTTAGCATTTGTAGAAGTGTGCCTTATAGATTGAGAGTGAGAGTGCTTCTAATTCGAGGACTTGTGGGTTAAGGAACTAGGTTCCTCTTCTGCTTCCTCATCCACATTTACCACAGGGACGACTTTTTCATGCATAACTTTTCCATCCTTTACCAGCCTTCTCTTTCTTTTGCTCCTTTGTCTCTTCTTGAGAGCAGACTCTAGAGCCTCCTGTTGCTACAACCGAGTTATGGGTCGCTTAGGGGTTGACTCTGAAGCTGCAACTGGCTTACTCCTAGCCTTGATAAAACTAGCATATGCCAAATCAGTTGTGTCTTCTTCACTGTCAGAATTCATCTCAGGCACTACCATATTCAGAGGCTCAACATAGAAGTGGGGAGAAGGAGCAGGATCAACACTGACCTAGGGAGATGACCCATGACCTGGATCCTTCACAAAGACATCAGGTTCATCACTTGGAACCCCATTAATGTCATCTTGAATTGGTTGTTCAAATGGAACAATTGCTCCCCAGTCTTCTATGGACTGAGGCTCTTCCCCCTGAGACTCAGACCCTCATCCACCTTCCTCTACAACAAGCCCTTCTGAAGCAATGGAGAGCATATTTTCTATTACCTCTTTTTCTTGTGGTTTCATGGAAATTTCAACAGAAAGAGGAGTGTTACATGTAGAATCGCAACCTATCATGGTTGTCTCAGTCTTTTCATGACTAGTCACTGGATTTTAACTCGAGTGCCGAACCATGGAGAGAGTTGATGTTTTCTAAACAAGGTTCCCTTGTTTACCCTATTTACCCTGTTCACCCTATTTACTCTGTTTGACCGGTGAGACTGGAGGAGGACAAACATTCTCAACCTTGCTCAGATAAGGAACAGAATCGGAGTGGGTAGGAGAGGAAGTGGAGTGTGGAGAAGAATCTACTTTGGGGTTTGGACTAGTGATTATGTTGGGAGAGGAGTCTACCGCTAGAATGCTAAATGGTGTGGACTCAATGACAATATTGTCGGGTACATTGGAGGATGCTTCATTTTTAGACATGGTGAAATTGTACTCGAAAGGTTGTGGATTGAGACGAGAGAAGGAAAAGAGGGGGTTTTGAATTTGGAAGTGAAGAGTTGTGATGTTGATTTATTTATGATGAGGGACCGGTTCTGAAATGGCAGAAAACTTTTGCTTGGGGAGTTATATCATTCAGAAAAGGTGTGACGCTTTGGATGAAAAGACACAACTTAAAGAGATTGTCATGCTGATGATGTGGCATTGTTTTTGTCCATTTTAAATTGTGTATGAAAGAACAAAGAAGCTACTAACCTGTATCAAGAAAACCAGGTTCCCTAACATGTCTAGCAAGTGAGTTTAACCCCCTTTTCCAGCATGTACTGCAGTAGCTGCTCTGTAGTCATCGTGCGTGTCTACCTGTAACGGTATAGAGTTGAGATAGACTTAGCCAGAAAACACTTTAGCTAACTTTTGCTTGAGTATGACTTTCATAACCAATCATGAGGAACCAGGTCGTCAGTTGGGTTTTATCATCTCTAGTGCAAGGCAATTTTTCTCTGAATGTGTTTCTTCTCAGGGCTTTGGTGAAGATGTCAGCAACTTGATCTTCAACAATCAATGTATTTGGCCCTCTTGAGTTGGACTCAGGGTCTTCCTAATTGCTGTTTGGTCCATAGCATTTGAGCACAGCAGGAGGCGGATGATACATATTCTGCTTCAGCTGTTGAGAGTGCCGTTGAATTTTGCTTCCTTGAGCCTCATGAGACAAGACAGGAACCCAGAGAATGTCCCATCTCAGAAGAGCTTTTCTTATCCATTACTTGAAGGATAGTAGAGTACCAGGTCCTGTGTTCCTCTAAGATATCTCAAAATTCTAACAACAGCCTTCAGATGAGACTCCTTTGGATTTGACTGAAACCTTGCACATAACCCAACTCTGAACACGATGTCTGGTTTACTTGCTTTGAGATACAGGAGTGATCCAGTGATGTCTCTATGCATGGTTTGATTTAGAGGAGAAACAGGTTCATCTGTGTCTAGGCATATAGCTGTGTCAATGGGAGTGCTGATGATTTATAATGCTTCTAAGTCAAACCTTTTTCAACAACTCAATTTTCAGCTTCTGTTGTTGCGGTCGTGGGACCAGGTTCCTTGCTGGAGTCGATGAGTGTTCTCCACCTTGATAAGTATTTCAGTTCCCTCTTGAGACGAGTACACAGGAAGATTCCTCCATCTCTTTTAGCATCAGCTTTTCAAAGTTGATCCTTCCCATTATTGAGAACATAACAATTGTACCCAGATATCCTCAAATGAGTCAGCAACTTTGGTCAAGATTTTTGCAATCCCTCTATAAAATAATATTGACCGTGCCAAATCTTTAAGAGTCATGTTCTTCTTTTCCACAACTCCATTTGCTGCGGTGTTCTTGGAACTAAGAGGTTGAGTAATTCTTCTTTGATTGCAGCATTGATCCACTCTAGCATTATCCAAACCTGTTCCATGATCTGATATGATGCAAGCCACATTTGTTTCTATCTATACTTGGATCTTCTTGACAAAAGCCACAATTACTTGTAAGATCTTATCCTTGGTTCTGAAGAACAGAGTCCAAGTGGACTTGGAGTAGTCATTCACTGTCAGCAAATATATCTTCTTTCTTCCTGTTTGGCTCTCTCACTACTCCACACAGATCCATATGAAGAAGATCAAGTGGCCTTGAGGTGATGACTGCCCTTTTTTGGGCTTGTATGGAGATCTGACATACTTTCCTTTTGCACAGGCATTGCACACTTTGTGTTCCTTGATACTCAACTTGGTAAGACCATGAACTAGGTCCTCAGGGCCAGTTTATTCAGTGATGAAACACTTGCATATCCCAGCCTTCTATCCCATGGTTCAACATTGTTTTCAACAGCTCTCAACCAACTTATATCACCACTCTGCAGAGGCTCAAACCCAGCAACATAAGTATTCTTGTATCTTTTGGCTACAACATCACCTCACCAGTCACAGGATTTGAGATTGTGCATATCCTGGACAAGAATTCCACTTTATTTCCCTTGTCACATATCTTCCAACTCCTAAAGTGTACCCCTTTTAGCTATTTTCTAAAGGGTACACTCTGTCCTTGCAGGGCATTTAGTGAAGGAAAATTGATCATAGTTTCAGTTATGTGTTTTGAGCAGCCGCTGTCCATATATCATTGTTGGATGCTCCCCTTCACTACTACATGCACAAGGAAATCATGGGTTAGATTTAGGAACCCAAACGAATTTGGGTCCCTTGTTATGAGAGAATGGATGAATGAGTGCTCTTTTAGTCCAAGTAGGTAGTATGTGTTTCCTATTTGACGGACCAGGTCCTCTATCAGTAGTTACTCTCTCAACAAAGACTTTATTTTTCTGATGAGACTGAACCCTGGCCATGCAGTTTTCCTTGAGGTGCCCATTGTTACCAAAGTGGGTACATAGCCAATTGTCGATTACAGTAGCATACTTGCTATGAGGGTTGTAGGGAATCTTTTCCCTTTGAAACCCAATCCCCTGCTTGTTTCCCCCACTATTGGTGTACATGGCAGTGATAGCATCAGAGGACTAGGTCCACTTAAGCGATTTTTCAAGGTCAGTTTTTACCTTCCCTAATTCTTCCTGAAGCTGTTTGTTCTTCTCAAACTCAGCAGACAGACTAGTCTTTACTAAATTCAATTTATTTTCAAGCTTAATGTGTGCCTCACTTGCAACTTCCTTTCCCTTTACAGAGTTTCCAGACCTATTTACCATTTTAAATTCCTCAATTGTCTCTTTTAAGTCTACTACCACCACTACTAGGTCATCTCTCTCTTGCTCAATGATAGCAACTCTCCAGTCAAGGTTTCTTTTTCTTTACTTACACACTCAATGGATTCTTTTAAGTCCAACACAAAACATTAGATCATCTCTTTCATGTTCTATACTGGCAATTTTCTCTTCTAAGGCATTCTTTTCCTTTTTCAGGTTCTCTATTGTTTCTTTCAAATCAACTACAACGACTACTAAGTAGTCTCTAGTTTGTTCAGCTTCCCCTAGTTCCATAGTTAATGCATATTTATCATTGATAAGACTATGGTACGCATCAATTAGTACATTTTCTAGTGACATGAGCTTTTTAGGAGAGTAAGATTTTAGATTTCTCTGAACATCCAGAAAATTTACCTCATCGTCGTCGTTATCTTCATCAGAATGAGCCATTAAAGCAAAGATTGAACTATACTCAGTTGTTTCATTTTCCACTGCCATCATTGAACTACCACCATGGTATTTTTCTTCTTCAGATTTAGTGGAGGAGCATCCCCATGCAGCAAGAGCTTGCTTTACAACATTGTCAGCATCATTCTTTCTCTTGAAGCGTTTGTCAGGAACCTGGTTCCTCTTGGCTACTTTGTCAAAGTTGTTATTGTACTGATCTTGCATTAGGAGAGGGTAATCCTTGATGAAGTGTCCTGGCTTGCCACATTTATGACAGAGGTCATAATTTCTTGGCTTGCTAGAACTTCCCCTTTTTGTAATGCCTCCATTCCTGCGAACCATCTTTTGGAATGTTCTTGTCAAGTAGGCCATGTCCCCGTCTTCACCACTTGAGTCATTGCTGTCCGTCTTCAGAACCAGGGTCTTCTCCCTCTTGGGCTCTCTTCATTCATTGTCGTTCTTTTTCTTCATTTCATAGGTTTTCAAGTTTCCAACAAGTTCATCCATGGTCAGTGTCTGCAAGTCCTTATCCTCTGTAATGGCATTAACTTTGCTTTCCCAAGAACTGGGCACTAAACTAAGGATTTTCCTGACAAGCTTGTTTCTCGCAATACTTTTACTAAGAGAGTGAAGCTCATTGATGATGAAGGTGAATCGAGTATGCATATCTTGGATGGATTCATTATCTTTCATTCTGAAGAGCTCATATTCAGTTGTGAGAATATCAATCTTAGATTGGTTCACCTATGTTGTTCCCTCATGAGCTTTCTGAAGAGCCTCCCAGATCTCTTTTGCTGATTGACATGCTGATATCCTGTTATATTCATCTAGACCAATGCCACAAACAAGAATTTTCTTTGCACGAAAATTCTTTTCTATGGACTTTCTATCAGCGTCATTGAATTCCTTCCTCGTATTGGGGATGACTACACCTGATCTGCCAAGGTTCTTGGTAGGGACAAAGGGTCCGTCACATATAACATCCCATAGCTCAAAATCTTAAGCCATGATGAAGTCGTGCATCCTCATTTTCCACCATCCACAATATTGCCTGTTGAGCCTTAGAGGTTTGTAAGTAAACTGGCCATCTTCGAAGTTTGGAGTAGCAGCCATGAGGATCCTTTCTAGGTCTTAACCTGATAGAAAGAACACGTTCTGATAGCAATTGATAGAATATAAGGGTCCACCAAACTCTATAGAGAACCAGGTTCTCTATCAGGTTCAACAGTACACACGTACACTACAGTGGATATAATGACAAGAGGGATTTTACGTGGAAAATTCCCAGCTCAACGGGATTAAAAACCACGACCTACCTTTGTAGTATTTCAACTTCACTACTGATCAACTTTTATATTACAACCTAGGAATTAACCACTTAATCCCTCACTAACTAGTAATACTCTATTACAAGCCACTTTGTAATAACTCTATTACAAAGACTTTACAACATGACTAACTCTAGCCAATACTGAAACACACAGGTTTAAGGTCTACAAAGGGGTTCATACAAAATGCTTCTAAACAAGCTAGATAGGAATTACAATTGAAGAACTATTACAAAGTTACAACACAACTAAGGACACATAATGACTTGATGTGGGAACTGGTCCGTAGTTGTTTTGTTCTTTGTTCTTGAAGCACTTGAAACTTTCTTGTTGGATAGTCACGTGAGTGAGCTTGAGTGAAATCTCTAAGTGTTCAAGTGAATGTGTTTTATCTTCCTTGATTGTATATATACATATGTGACATCACTTACAATGATGTAAGCAAAGTGGGTAAAAAGTCTTCCACAGAAAGTTGACTACTGCACTGTTCCTGTACTGTAGCATGTGCAGGCAGCAACTTTCTAACTGGAGAGTTCACTTCATACAGTCTCCTCGGGAACTGGTAGGGACCTGTTCCCTCAGTTGTTCCTTCCACTCTGAAGAGTTGAACATATCCCACACTGGATCCCAACCTGGAACCTTGTGATCTTAAGGTCTTGTAAGCGTGTAACAGGTTCCTTATCTGGTTCTGGATAGTAAGTTTGTTAGATCATTAAAATATAAAGCAAAGTACTTAGGACCAAAGTACTTATAGCCTATCAAGACTTAGGAGTTGCTGATGTGATCTTAGGCATCAGAATTCACAAGACTCAACAAGGTCTAGAATTATCACGATCTCACTACATTGAAGAAGTACTTGACAAGTTCAAGTATTAGGATTTCAAGATTTCCAAGAATCCAATTGACGTGAGTTATGCACTTCAAAATAATGAAGGTGAAAGTGACTCACAACTGGACTATTCAAGAGTATTGGGAAGTTTGATGTATATCATGAATTGTACGCGACCAGATATAGCATGTGCTATTAGGAAACTTAGTCGGTTTATAAGTAATCCCAATCAAATACATTGGATGGCAATGAAACGCTATCTGAAACATACCCAAGATTATGCTCTACATTATAAAAAATATCCCTCCGTGATTGAGGGATATAGTGATGCAAATTGGATCACTGGATCATCTGAAGTTAAATCAACGAGTGGATATATTTTCACAATTGGTGGTGGAGCAGTGTCTTGGAAATCATCCAAACAAACGTGTATCGCCCGTTTTACAATGGAATCTGAATTCATAGCTTTAGACAAGGCCGGTGAAGAAGCTGAATAGCTCCAGAATTTCTTGGAAAATATTTTATTGTGTCCCAAACCTTTGGCACCTATATGTATACATTGTGATAGTGAAGTATCATAGGCAAGGTAGGGAGAGTTATGTATAACAGAAAAAATCTCGTCACATACCATGGAGACACAATATCGTTAGACATCTACTGTCTAGTGGTGTTATCACGATTGATTACGTAAAGTCAAGAGATAACATATCGGATCCAGTTACAAAAGGCCTATCTAGAGAGGCAGTTGAAAGATCATGGAAGGGAATGGGATTAAGGCCTAGGACAAGTCATCATGGCGGTAACTCTACTTAGCAGACTGGAGATCCCAAAAGCTAGGTTTATAGAGATAAAACAAAGTTATGATTGACAATTCAACATTGTCAAATAACTCAACCCATTCTCATGATGAAGACAACATTCTGAAATCAAGGTAAAACATTAAGTCTTTTTGATGAGTCAATAAAGCTTAAAGTTTTTTCATGATTTGGTAAGTCTGGCAGGAAATGACCAGATAGTGTGTCTATAAGATTACACGTTTAGAAATTACCTATGTTAGTGTGAAGTGTAAGTCGCTTCAAGGGAAATGAAAGTAAAAGCCCATTCTCTAAAAACTCATGAAACCAGGCGGTATTCATGGCTAAAACGAACACAACCGTGAGAAACATAGATGGTTAAGGGTTGATTGTGTGACTTATGTTGTCTAGGTATAAAACAAAGCTCGAAGGTTCAAAGATATCAAATCTACCGATAAATCGATCTTTGACCAAATCCAAATCCGAATCCAAATCCAAATCCGAATCCGAAGCCGAAGCCGAAGTTGAGCCAGCGACGACGACGATGGCGCGAGGCTTACTTTGTTTCCAACCCATTTAACATCAGTAGAAATGCTTTCTCAATATAAGCGCATTCACTTCTCGGGCTTATCTGATCAATACACCCATTGAAATAACGACAAAACTCAATGATCATTGGGTCAATGGGTTGGTTGAATCATAAGGTGAAAGAGTAAGTGTAAACAAACGAATAATCTTCATGATAAGAGGTTATTCGTTCGTCAGCACTAGGAACTACCACAGGAAAATTAGATTTCCAATGGCATTCACGGCGAACTAGAGGAAGCAAGCCAGTAGTGATTAAAACAGGGTAATAATCGGTGGGATTAAGTGTTGCAATGGAAGAAAATTGATTTCTCATTGCCTCGCAGCCCGATTTAAAAGAGAAATCCTGAGGAGCAATTTCAGAAACAATAGGCTCCTGCAACAATTTATTATGGTCTTTACTCCTAGAGAGGATCTAGGCGCTGATGGAGTTTTGGCTTTAGAAGAAAAAGGCTTCGAAATATTCTTCTGGGAAGGAGTAGGCTACAACTTGACAAAAACCCAAACTATGACGTCTGCCCCTATCCTACTCCTAACTGGGGCAGAAGAAGGGGGAAGCTCATCAACAACGATTGCTTAATGAGGGTATGAATGGGAATCCATTTTTAATGGTGAAAGCATGTAGAAGGGAGAAAAATTGTAGAAGAAGTTTGGGTATGAATGCAATAAAGAAGAAGAAAATTTTGGGAGGTTTGTAATGCGGTATTTATAAGGAAGAACCATCATCATGGAACCATCACTCCGAACTGATGCAGCCGCAAAAACCCTAAAAAGACGCTATAAACTGCAGAGTCAATCATAATAGGACACATATCCCGAGCATTAAATGGAAAGGATACGTCTTTTCGATTCTGAAGAAAAAATAATGATGTTGGGAAAAGGCGACAAGACATTCCCGCCATAAATAAACTTACCACTTTTCGAATATTCAGTTGAGAATAGTAGGGGAGGGGGGGTAACTATCTGTATTGGTAGAAAAATAGGCATGACACATGGATTAATGATATGGTGACAAGTGGCATTTATATCAGGTTAATAAAGAAGAATGATGAGGCATAATTAAAATACCCACGGGATTTACAGAAGAAGGAACTGTATCTGGCAGCTAGGAAAGAAGAAGTATGCACGAGATAGATGGAGGCCATAAAAAGGGAAAGTATCCTGAACAATTATGAGTATGAAAAGAGAATCAACATTATCTCTGATTACGCGCGATCACATATTATTACCATAACAGTTAAGAGTAATTTCAGTAATAAGTAATTAATGCAGTTAATGACAGTAACGGGTAGGATTAAGTGAAGGGAAACCGTTACATCTTTGTATCCTTATATAAAGGTCCTTATCTTATTTTGTACGATCATCAGAATATTCACGAATATATGCAATCAGTCCTTTACTTTATATCTCTATTTGATTGGAGAATCTTGTCCACAATTCTTGGGAGAAAACAACGTTCATCAATACGATTTCTTTCCCTCGTGTATTGAATACTGAATCTCAATTGCTTTTTACACTCTTATTTTGTTCTTTTATTTTTGAAAAGTGAAATAAACTTGGTTATTAGAAACCCGATTTTCTTTGATATTGACCTTGATCACAAAAATTATTTTTTGGTTAAACACTCCCATTTCTACAAGTCAGAGGGGAGAAAGATGAGTGGCTAGTATATCAGGTTACTCGTGCTTTAACAGAACAACCAGATAATGTTCCTCGTTCTCCTAGTTCTTCTATTGAGCACCAATCGACTATTTTGCTTTTCTCACCTGCTCCAACTGTGTTAGAAAGACAACCAATTGTTCAAGTTTACTCGCGGAGGCGAGAGACGAATGATACATGTCCTGCAACTATTCCTTCATCATCAGATCATCCCCTGCCTAATCCTACTGAAAACCTTGGCCTTCTTATTGCTCTTCGCAAGGTATACGTACTTGAAAATTCACATATTCTATTTCTAAATTTGTTTCCTATGACCGCTTATCCTCTACGTCTAGTTATATAATTGCTTCTTTAGACTCTATCTCTGTACCCAAAACAATGAAGGAGGCTTTGAATTATCCCGTATAGACTGATGCCATTCTTGAGGAAATACATGCCTTAGAGGTTAACCACACATGGGATTTGGTGGATTTACCCAAAAGAAAGAAACCGGTGGGATGTAAGTGGGTCTTCGCAGTTAAAATTAATCCAGATAATCCTATAGAAAGACTTAAGGCTAGACTTGTGGCTAAAGGATAATTTCAAACTTATGGGGTGGATTATTCCGATACATTCTCCATGGTTGCCAAACTCACTTGTGTCTGTTTATTTATTTATTTAGCTGCTTCTAAGAATTGGACTTTACATAAGTTGGATATCAAGAATGTGTTCTTTCAATGGTGATCTTCAGAAAGAAGTATATATAGAGCAACCCTCGACTTTGTTGTTCAGGAGGAGTATGTCTATCATTTGAAGAAGTCCTTGTATGGCTTGAATCAGAGTCCTCGGGCTTGGTTTGGCAAGTTCGGTGAGGTAGTTCATGAGTTTGGGCTGAAAATGAGCAAGTGAGATCACTCGGTCTTCTATCGATAATCAACAGCTGGCACTATTTATTTTATATATTGATGATATTGTTACCACAGAAAGTAACTATGCAGGGATCTCTTCTCCCAAGTCTTTTCGACATAGTAGGTTTTATACAAAAGACTTCGGCATGTTGAAATACTTTTTAGGAGTAGAAGTAAATAAAAGCAAGAAGATAACTACTTTGTCTTAGAGAAAGTATATTCTTGACTTGCTTGCAGAGAGGGGAAAGTTGGCAGCTAAACCCTACAATGCTCCAATGGTTCCTGATGTGCACCTTATGAAAGATGATGGCGATCCTTATGATGATCCAGAGAGATACAAGAGGTTAGTGATGGTAGGCTAGAAACCTGTATTTTAGCCTTAGTATTGCACTCTAATTACTACATTTTATATGTGTTTGAGCTTAAATGATAGTGAATTATACTTATTACGTAGTTTATGCCTTGCAGGAAATGATTCCGAGCTATTTAGGTAATTTGGAGCTAAATTGAACAAGTTCGAGCTTTGAGGTCTGAGTAGAAGCCAAAGAAATTAAGTCGGGATCACGTTCAGGGGTCGAGGACCAAGTCCGGATGTCAAAAATTGAACGAACAAACTTACTCTGAGATAAATGCACAGCGCGCCGCATGGGGCGCCGCGCGACAGTGAAAAATGGTCTGTCAGGCAAAAGTGCAAACTCTTTGGATTTCCCCTCAGGACGACGCGGGTGTGAAAAAGAAATGTTAGAGTGATTTCCAAGTTCGACTAAGAAAGGGTAGTTTCGTTCGGGCTTGTTTCTATACGGTATAAATGCACCAAAAATATGAGTTTGCCGAGACTTTTGACCTACGAAAGATTAGAGAACCAACAAAGGCAAGAAGACTCAAGAACTCATCAAGATTTTAACCTGCAATCGATGCAATACGGGAGTTTGTGTCGAATCATTAGAATTGATGTTTTCTTTGTTCTTAAACTTATTTGAGATGTCTTATTCCGTTGTTATGGAGTAATTTTCATTAGGGTGTTGACAGATATGGTGTTTTGATAACGTGATTAGGGATTCGATTCTTGATAATTGTTAGAATTAATTGATGGAGCTTTAATTTGTATTGTGGAGTTATTTAGTATTTTGCTTAATCGAAAGAGGAGTTTGATATTGAATTTTTTCACATCTTATGATCTAGTTTAAATTCGTGATTCAAATAGGTAATCGAAAGATCCTCTTGAATTGTTAATCGAACTAGAAAATAGGGAAATATTCGTGAGAAGTTACGCTTAGATTATAACCATCATTTTATTGTTTCAATTGTTTACCGCGCTTTAATTGGATTATTACTGAAATTAACGTTTAATCGAAAGAGGAACATTAACTTCAAGTGTAATCTGATTATCGTTGAATTCGTGAGAATCAACCGTATTATAGAGTGAATTAACTCAAGAATTGGATCCTGAGTCAGTTATCTTGCACATATCTAGTCAAATACCCTTATTCCTCTCATTGATATTTCTTTGTTGCTCATCTGCTATCTTTTGTGATCAATTATTATTTGCTTAATTTTGAGTAGTTAACCGTAGTAATAGTCATCAAATCAAGTGTTAATTTTTCTGGATAGTAATCAACTGGAGATTATTCAAACACTGTTTAAATCCAATGCCTGTGGAGACGATAATTAATCTATACTATCTTTGACTAGCGAGCAATAATTTTGTATTGTGTTTTGCGCTCGTAAAATTTTGGCATCGTTGCCGGGGACGGAACCCGGGTTACCCGCGCGACAGGCGGGAATACTTACCACTAGCGAGCAATAATTTTGTGTTGTATCTTGCGCTCGTCAGTTAGTTGGGAAATTAAGCTACCCCACAGTGACTCGTCTAGATATTGCTTTTGCGGTAAGTGTTGTTAGCTAGTTCGTGTGCGCACCAATGGTCAAACATTTAATAGATTTGGAATAAATTTTGTATTACTTGAAAGGAGCTCTTGGACTTAGCAATCACGGTCATACTTGCATTAAGTATTTTGCATATGTTGACTGGGGTGGATCCAAAAATTGATAGAAGTTCTACTACAGGCTATTGTGTCTTTGTTGGAGGGAACTTGGTATCGTTGAGGAGTAAAAATCAAAGTGTTGTATTTCGATCCAGTGTAGAATTCGAGTACAGAGCTACGTCACAGTCTACGTGTGAGATTATATGGATACATCACCTTTTGACTGAAATTGGGCGGGCGCATCCAATACCAGCAAAACTCTGGTGCAATAATCAAGATGCCCTCCATACTGCGTCAAATCCGATGTATCATAAAAGAATTAAGCATATTGAAGTTGACTGCCATTTTATTCGTGAGAAGATTCAGGAAAACTTGATCTCAACTAGCTACGTGAAGACAGGAGAGCAACCAGTTGTTCACAAAGGCGTTAAATGGAACTCCAGTGGATTATCTTTGCAACAAGATGGGCATGATTAATATCTATGCTCCAGCTTGAAGATGAGTGTTAAAGAATGAATGGAGTCATATTCCTTGTACTATACATAGATAGCATAATTATAGGGACTGATAATAAATCTTTAAGATTTTCCATTTTTTTTCATAGTTAGGATTCTCTATATAGCTTCTTTATTCCTTTTCACAGTTAGGACTCCCTTTACAGCTATATATGTTTGTTACTCCATGGAATAATACATCAATTATTCTCTCATACCTTGTTTATTACAGGTTGAATTAGGCCCAACGTCTATTTTTTTTAATGATAGTATCAGAGCTAGACTATCTTTCAAGTCATCTTTTATCCGATGTTGGAGTCCCATTTTATATTGTCCTTGCTCCAGATGTCCAGTCCTGGATGTAGGGTGGAAGGGGGAGGTGGTGAGTTCCCACATCACATGGTTGTGAGATGAGTACTTGATCTCCTTATATAGTTTTAGATAATTCTCACATAATCATGAGCTAACTTTTGGTGTTGTGCTAGGTCCTTAAGTTTATTTTTTTTATTAATCTTTCTTTCCTTCTTAAATTTCATGCCCAAAGAAATAACAATATATAAAATGAAACGGAGGAAATAGTATTTTTGTAGCCTTTCTCTACTTCTCTTCTCCTCTATAAGCTTCCAAGTTCTACAGTTGGCTGTGTCAATGAGTGCAACAGAAATGAGCGGTGGGGTTTGCTGGTTTGGGACTCTTGGTTTGCACGATATATATAGCACCAACCAACCCATTATTCTCTTGTCCGTTAAAACTAATACCACATCTTCCATCTGTTATACGCGTACCATTTTTCTTGATATTATTATCATAAGTTTAAAATGTGAAGGAGAGAATTGCATGTTTTTGTGTAATTAGAGACGTAAATCTTTTAGTTCGTCGCACAACTTTAATTTTCTTTACCAGTTAGCCAAATGGAACCACACCACGTAGTACTTCCCAAATTCTTTGACAAAAATAAGATTATTTTTTTGTAAAGTTTATTACTATTGTCCACATGTTTTTGTTCTTTTCCTATTAATATATATTTAAGTGTTTTGCAAAATGATTTTTAAATTTCCCTTCAAACCTTTAGTTTTTGTTGATTAAGAGGCAGAATTTGAACTTCATTGCATGTGTTAGAATGCTGGTGCAGCTCGATAGAATTTCTTTACTCGTTAAGAACTTACTATTTTTTTTTTTTTTCAATTTTTTACACGATAATTTAGGCTTCTTTCTCTCTCATTTACAAAGAAATTTCATTCATTACAATAAAAATTTATCTTGTTTGTACCAACCCAATAAATACCTAATCAGAGGTAACTCAACATAATTTGTGACCTAAAGCCAATTTAATAAGAGTCATTAAACAATTAAACTTATTTAACAAAAGTCATATATACTTTTTTTGAAATTATTCTTCTGACTTTGGAGATACACCCGTTATTGATATTCTTAAAATCAGCCTATAAAATCTCTGTTGAAGTGACCACGTATTCAATCCATTTAATAGATCTTTGTTGAGATGTTATTGATATTTGGAGTATATTTTATTAACTTTAATTTTTTAAAATTGTTTCTACTATGTCAGCATGTTATGTCGAGAAAGAGACAAACCCGAAAATAAAGAAAGTAATCAAATTTTAACGTGGAAAACCCTTCAAATTGAAGGTAAAAACCACGGGATCACAAAGATCCATAAAGCTCTACTATAAAAATAAGAGGGTTACAAAAGTTCTCCAAATTGGCTACACAATAAGTGCCAAAAATGGAGCAACAATAGTAACAAGAGCAACAACTAATCAATTGAAGAAAGAGTATAATCCACAAAAATGAAGTAGCTGTTAGAGGCTCGAAATCAGATGCTACGAGCTTCCAAATCCGATCTCCACCATTCAAATCGAAGACCAAGATGTTACGAACATTCAGTCAAAATTTCAGCCCGATCCAACGGTTAACGAATTGGAAAACGTGATTTGAAGTTGGCTGGTCGGAATAAAAATCTGCAGCAAAACAAATACTTTTCTTCTCTCTCCTCTCTTGATGAAAGCTCTCTCAAAAACCACTCTTATGTGCTTAAGTCTTTCAAAGACTTGTATCAATGAGCATAGAATAATTCTTCAAGGTTGTCCTATTTATAGATCATGAGTGGTGCTTTCTCTTAAAGCCAAAACCCACTCAAAATAGGAATAGAAATGGAATCCAATTCCAAATAGGAATAGAAACCAAAAGAGAATAGGATTAGGTCATTGAGCCAAAAGGCTGGAGAACATAGGCATGTGCCCAACAAACTCCCCCTCCAGCCAAGGGGCCAAATATGTCTTCAAGTAGAGGAACTATAGACAGGCTTCATGCCTGGCAATTTTCTGCAAAATTCATGTTTATCTGCAACCACCGCCTTTGTCAGCATATCCGAAGGATTTTCATCAGTGTGTATCTTTTCAACCTCAAATAATTTCTCTTCCACGGCCATTCTTATCCAGTGATACTTTCTATTTATATGTTTGGTCTTAGAATGAAAAGTGGAGTGCTTGGTGAGACAAATAGCACTCTGATTATCACAAAATAAGATGTACCTTGACTGCTCAAAGCCAAGATCATTAATAAACTCCTTCATCCATAATAGTTCTTTGACACCTTCTGTGACATCAATATATTCGGCTTCTGTGGTGGATAGAGCTATGCACTTTTGTAGTCTAGATTGCCAAGAAACAGCTCCCCCTGCAAAAGTGATCAAATAACCGGAAATAGATCTTGAATTATCAAGATTGCCTCCTAAATCAGAGTCTGTGTAACAAACAAGTTCAGGCTTGCCATTGCCAAAGCACAGCTTCAAATCTGCAGTACCTTTCAAATACCTTAATATCCATTTTACTGCATCCCAATGTTCTTTTCCAGGGTTAGAAAGGAATCTACTAACAGGACCAACGGCATGTGCAATATTTGGTCTAGTGCAAACCATAGCATACATCAAGCTACCAATGGCAGAAGCGTAAGGAATACGAGACATCTCCTTTTTCTCTTCATCAATAGATGGACTCTGACTAATACTCAATTTGAAGTATTTAGCAAGAGGTGTACTAACCACTTTTGCATCTGTCATATTGAACCTCTTGAGTACCTTCTCAATGTATTGCTTTTGGGACAGAAATAACTCTTTTCTATCTCTGTGTCGGTGGATTTGAATGCCCAAGATTTTCTTTGCTGGCCCCAAGTCCTTCATCGCAAAAGATTTGCTCAACTGCTTCTTAAGGACTACAATTCTGGATTTATTCTTGCCAACAATAAGCATGTCATCCACATAGAGCAATAAAATAATAAAATCATCATCAGAGAACTTCTGGAAGAATACACAGTGGTCTGAAGAAGTTTTCTTGTACCCTTGTTCTTCTATGACAGATTCAAACTTCAAATACCATTGCCCTGGAGCTTGTTTCAATCCATACAGGCTCTTTTTCAATTTGCAAACATTATTTTCTCTTCCCTTAGTTACAAAACCCTCAGGTTGCTCCATATAAATCTCCTCATCTAAATCACCATGAAGAAAAGCAGTCTTGACATCCATCTGCTCAACCTCTAAATCTAGACTTGCAGCTAAGCCTAGAACCACACGAATAGAAGATATATTCACAACAGGGGAGAAAATTTTATCAAAGTCAACTCCCTTCTTCTGGCCAAAACCTTTAACAAATAACCTCACCTTGTATCTAGGCGCAGAGGTATGGTTATCTTGCTTTATTCTGAATATCCATTTGTTAGATAAAGCTCTTTTACCTTTCGGCAATTTCACTAACTCATATGTGCCATTCTCATGGAGTGACTTCATCTCATCTTCTATCGCTTTAATCCACTGATCTTTGTGATTATCTTGCATGGCTTTATCATAATTCTCAGGTTCTCCCACGTCAGTCAAAAGTACATACTCATCAGGAGGATAGCGCATGGATTTTTTGCTTCTCCCTTGTAGATCTTCTAAGAGAGGTTTCAGGAGCATTCGAAGTAGTTACCTGTGCAGGAATTGGTTGATGATAAACCACAACTTCATCAACTGGAGCATCCATAACATCTACACCATGATGATCATTTTGATTCTGATCACTATCTCTATCATTGTCTTGGGTTCCTTCATGTGCAATAGGTGCCTTAGCAATTAAAACTGGATCAATATCAACTAAGCTCTCATTACTCTGAGAATCTATCTTCTCAGGTTTGTTAATATCTTCAATAGTTTGGTCTTCAAAGAATATTGCATCGCGACTTCTAATAAGTTTATTGTCAACTGGATCATATAAACGATACCCAAACTCATCTTGACCATAACCGATAAAGATGCACTGCTTAGTTTTGACATCCAGTTTTGATCTCTCATCTTTAGGAACATGCACACAAGCATTACACCCAAAAACTCTCAGGTGATCATAAGAAACATCTTTGGCAAACCAAACTCTGTTTGGGAGATCACCATCCAAAGCAACAGCAGGAGACAAATTGATAACATAGGCAACAGTGTTAAGTGCTTCCGCCCAAAATGTATTTGGAAGTTTAGCCTCTGAAAGTAAGCATCTAACTTCTCAACTAGAGTTCTATTCATCCTCTCTGCCAAACCATTCAATTGAGACGTCTTGGGCGGAGTTTTCTGATGACGGATTCCTTGTTCCTTGCAATAGTTATCAAAGGAACCACAATATTCACCACCATTGTCAGTGCGAATACATTTTAATTTCTTCCCCGTCTGTCTATCAGCTAAGGCCTGAAATTCCTTAAACATGCCAAGTTCTTGATCTTTAGATTTCAAAGGATACACCCAGAGCTTACGTGAATGATCATCAATGAAGGTCACAAAGTAAAGTGCACCTCCTTTTGACTTTACTTTAAAAGGACCATACAAATCAGAGTGTACTAGCTCCAATAAATCGGGCTTTCTTGAGGGAGGATGGCTATGAAAGGAAACCCTTTTCTGTTTGCCAGCTAAACAATGGATACACCTTTTCAGCTTTGCTTGTTTCAATCCAGAAAGCAAACTTTTCTTAGCCAAACGCGTAATCCCCCTATCGCTCATATGACTCAATCTTCTGTGCCACAATTATGATAAAGTATCACTTTCCACCAGATTTATTGAGTCATTAAGAATAGAGCCCTGTGTCACAAATAAATAACCAGACTTGACTCCGTGAGCCACTACTAACGTGCCCTTAGTGAGCTTCCATTGGCCATTAAAGAGGGCATTACGGTAACCTTTATCGTCTAATCTTCCTGCGGAGATCAAATTGAAAGGAAAGTATGGAGCATACTTGACATCTTGAAGAACTAACGTTGAACCATTATTAATTTTCAAACAAACTGTGCCAACACCAAACATCTTAACTTCACTGGCATTGCCCATCTTTAACACTCCAGAATCAACAGGAGTATAAGATGAGAAAAAATCTTTTCTTGGTGTGACATGTGAGTTAGCTCCAGAATCTACTATCCAGCTCGTCTCATGGGATACCAAATTGATGACGTTTTCATCATAAGCAAAAAGAAGGTCATCTCGAACAATACCAGCAACATTGTTCTCGTTATTTTCAGCTTTCTTTCCTTCTCTAGTGTCTTGATTCAACTTGCGGCAAAACCTTTTGATGTGTCCTTTCTTGCCACAGTGGTTGCATGTAACATCATAGTATTTGGACCTTGACTTACTTCTACTTTTACCTGCAAACTCCAATATTTTCGGCTTCATCTTCCCCAATCGTTAACCTAATGTTGTCAGAAAATAGAATTTTCTCAGAATTAGAGTTGAATTTGGTATTATCGATGAGATTATCTTCACTTTTTCTATGTCGCATTCTTCGTCCCTATAAACATCTACTTCTAACTTGAAATAGTGAAATAAGTTTATACAAAATGTGCAATTTACTTTTATTCAAAATAAAATTTATTTGCGGTGGAAATTCCTTTACAAACTTAGATGACAAAAATTGAGTTATAACAGTATAAAGCTATAGTTTTTCCATAATGCTTTTGTCACTTTCTACTTTTCCAAAATAAAGAAAGAAGAAATTAGCCCTCTATATACTCCGAGTGGTTTTTGAAATCATCCACTGACTATCTTTCTCTAATCTATTTACTCAACAAATTAACTTCCCATTAACATTAAATGACCTAAAAAACTCTATGTTCAACTTTTGATATAATTATATGTAAAGCGAATAAATATGTTACATATACAATATAAAATTTTAAATTTTAAACCCATTAGATTTCTTGCTCAAATATAACACTATTATAAATTTGTATCAACCGCTATTTCACTTTTCTACCATAATTTTACAAGCTTCACTATTACGGCATCATCAAAGAAAATAACATACTCTCCATAGATGCAATCTCCTATTTTAAGAAACATCGAACAATCAGTAACTTATATTATGTCATAAGTTCTTCTTTCTTTTTTTTTGGCAAAAATAAGATTAAAAAACTATTGAAAATTAACATACCAAAGCTTCAAAAGACATTCTTGACGCTTAAATTTACTTTTCTCCAACAAATAAAATATCGGAAAAATAACACTATATAGTCGCTCTCAAAATAATAGTCGAATATATATATATATTAGTTTCTATGAACGTGCGTNATATATATATATATATATATATATATATATATATATATATATATATATATATACATTTTTTTGGCTACCGAATATAAATAATTTCTGATACGGGCTAAAAGTGAGAATACCCCTAAAATGTCATTAAAGTATCATATCTGCATTCAAATTTAGAGATATTTTGTAACAACCTTATACGTGTTTTCATTCTCCTAATTCTGTTGGGAAATGAGTAACGGGTTAGGAATTTTTTCACAAAATAAGACTTTCATTCTCCTAGTTCTGTTGGTTTCAAACTTTTACTCGGAGAATTCCTATTATAATATCTATTATAATAGTTCTAGAACTCTTCAGTGTACTGACAATTATGGACTTTCTACTCATAAAAGTAAACTAATATTTTAAGGATATTTTTGTAAATTAATATTATTATTCGTGCTTTTATAATAACATGATAAATCAAGTGCGACAATGAAAATTAATTGATTCATAAACATTGAGTTAAATTTGAAAAGTGAACTCACTATAAAAAGGGAAAATGAGTAGATGTACGTGGAAGAGGAAAAATAAAAACAAAAAAGGTAACAAAATGCACTAATTATTGTATATAATTTATTATATAACAATACTTGGTAAATTTTGGTGTCTCTAGAAATACGGGGCCTAAAAGCATGGCTTTATCGGAAAAAAATGACACTGTATAGCCACTCTAAAAATAATAGTCGAAAAAATATATTTTTTTTGTATATATATACATTTTGTATGTTATGTACAAAAATTATACAAATTTTATACACTTTTTCGGCTACCGAATATAAATGGTTTCTGGCGCGGACTAAAGGTGATAATATCCCAACTTTATTGGCCTTAACCTATGGTCGGCCCATATATGACACATGTCATATTGTTACACTAAATCACACCTAATTTATACATATTTGACATTAGTTGTTGTTCAACCATGATAAATTAATATATTTGATGTAAATATCGTGTGTGTGTGGGGGGATAAATTTTTACTATATTACTTCTCCCAAAAGTTGTCCTATACCCGTTCCACAATTCCACCCCCGGCCACGTCGCTTCTAAAACTTCCCCGACCAATTCCAAAATAGTTATCACTTTTTTTCCTTTTCCTTTTTCTTTTATCTTCGCTTCACAAGTAGTTATCACTTAAAAGCCTGTTATATGTTCTATTATCTTCATGTCCAAGCCTCCATTAATTAGCCTCCTCCCCACGATTTCTCTCATTATTCATCTTCTTTTTTCTTCCCTTTCCGTCCATTTTTCGACCAATCTTTTTGCTTCAATACTACTCCTCTCCTACTATTTAACGTCCTCCTCTTAATATTCTACCTTCCAACCATTTTGTGTTCAAATTTTAGTACTATTGTCAGTTGGGGTTTTTATTCTGGTCTTTATTTGTTAGGTTTGGAATTTTTAAAAAAAAATTGTCAGTGCAGTCTTTATGACCTAGTGTCCTGTTCAATTCATTTTGTTAACTTAATTGCATTCAATTACAATGGCAATTGAGCTGTGTTCATCTGATGAATCATCTATAATGAGTCCAGCTCGGATCTCCTTCGATATTTCACAGACAGATTATGTTCCTGTTGAGCAACACATTCGATCAACTTCATCTTCCTCTAGTATTGATTTTGATTTTTGCGTTTTTCGCGAAAGCTTTGATCTTGAATCTTCGTCAGCTGATGAGCTTTTCTTTGATGGAAAGATTTTACCCATTGAAATCAAGAGAAGAATTTCCTCTGCCCCATTCAAAAAAATAGATCAACGTCCAATGTCACCACCCCCTCCTCTGCCTCCATGCAAGAATAATAGTAACCCTAACACTAGCAATATTCTTGATAATGGCAAAATCAGCTCCAATTCGAAGAATGAAGATAAAGCAGGGTTTCTTGAATCAATAGATGAAAAGCAGAGTTCAAAGTCATTTTGGAGATTCAAGAGAAGTAGTAGCTTAAATTGTGGGAATGGTTATGCAAGAACTTTATGTCCATTGCCACTTTTATCAAGAAGCAATTCAACTGGTTCAACTCCAAGTGTGAAGCGTAATTCGTCGTCATCAAAGGATAATTTAAGTCACAAGCAGCAATCTCAGAGACACTTTCCAAAATCAGTGTCATCTAATAATGGTCATAATTGTCAAAAGCCTCCATTGAAGAAAGTTTCACACAACAATAATGGAGTTAAATTCAGTCCAGTACTAAATGTCCCTTCAGCAAGTTTGTTTGGTTTAAGTTCATTCTTTTCAAGTGGAAAGGAAAAGAACAAGAAGAAGTGATTAATTAATGGACATGATTGCTTTATTAGTTTCCAAAATAAGAAAGGTTTGATCAAGTTTGTTTTGTTACTTTTTTCCTTAGATTTAACATGATTGAGAATTGACAAGAAAAAAGTGTGGAGAGAAAGGATAAGTACTGGGGCCAAAAGTATGGAACATAATTCATTCCATACCACATGCTTTTTTTTTCTTTTTCTTTGGGGGTTGTGGGTGACAAGAAACAGGTAATATTTGCTATCAAAGGGCCTGTCCCATTATATGCTTTAATTTGTTTTAGTGCTTTTGGTTGCCTACACATGCATCTAACTCTTTGTGATTCGAATTTGGTTCCTTACTTTTCGTTTACTGATTCTATCAGAGATAAGACTAAGACAAAAAGTGTAGGAGCAGTTGGGGCCTATAAGGAGTGCTCTGAAATATATTTTTATTTTTTCATGCTCAGGATATAATGAATAAGCTTAGTTTACATTTTAATCGGTCTTGCTAGGGTGGTCAATAGACATTTATAAATCGACTAAACCAACCGAACTGTACCGCACCAAATCGATTTTTAAGTTTCTATTAATAAAACCGTAGGTTTTTATATAAATTTAAAACCGTACCAATAATAGGGTAGGTTTTTTATTTTATGAAAATAAACCGAAAAAATACCGAACCGTATTGTCACGACCCAAAACTCAACCTGTCGTGATGGCGCCTAACATGGTACTAGGCAAGCCGACATCTCAGACGCTACCAACACTTTCAAAAAATTAAATATACTAAAACAGGTGTTATTAAGTAAAATTCTCATAAAACTGGATAAAATGCCATAACTCAACATAGAAGTTTTCCCGAAACCAGGGTGTCACTGAGTACACGAGCATCTATACAAATACAAAGTCTGAAGCACTGTCTAAGAAACTGAACTGAACAAGTAAAACTGAGGAATAGGGGAGGAGAGTCAAGGCCTGCGGATGCCAGGGCAGCTACCTCGATGATCTCCAAATGACTGAACTCTGAGAATCAGCAACCGCCGTGACCGAAAACACCTGTCTGCACACGAAGTGCAGGGTGTAGCGTGAGTACAACCAACTCAATAAGTACCAGCATATAGCCTAAACATGATTTGTAGCATGAATCACAGCTTAAGTGCTCTAACACATAGAGTACAGTAAAAATGTTTAGATAAGATGGCTACGCAGTTCCATGGAATCGACTAAATCACAATAACTATGGTGCACGGCCACACGCCCGTCACCTAGCATGCGCGTCACCTCAACATAAATCACATAGCATGTAATTTGGGGTTTCATACCCTCAAAACCAAGTTTAGAAGTGTTACTTACCTCAAACTATGCAAATCGCAACTCCAACAAGCCCTTGTGTCGCGAAACGGCCTCCGAATGCCTCGAATCTAGCCACAAATAATTCGATACAATCAACTCAAGCTATAGGAATCAATTACATATAAAAGTGCTAAGTTCTTAATTAGAAGTCAAAAAGTCAACTCAAAAGTCAACCCCCAGGCCCACGTCTTCGAATACGATAAAATTCACAAAATCCGAACACCCATCCAACCACGAGTTCACCCATAACAAAATTACTCAAATCTGATACCAAAATCTCGATCAAATTCCCAAAATTCGGCCTAACGAGTTTCCTCCATTTTTCCCCAATTTTTCAACCCAATTCACTTATTAAATGGTGAAATCGAAGATATAATCATGGAATTTAACCACTGCTTTTAAAATCTCTCCAAGAATCGCCTCCCGCCGAGCTCCCAAAGTCAAATTGTGAAATAAACTCAAACCCTCATTTTTGAGATTAAATATTCTCACCGGAAGTCCTAAATCGCGATCGCGGAAAATGCTTCGCGATCGTGAAGCACAAATTATACTGCCCACAAGTTAACCCTACGCGAACGCGGAAAACATTATGCGAACACGATGCACAGACCTTCAGACCTACGCGATCGCTAACTACATCACGCGTTTCCGATGAACAAAATGCGCATGAACCCCCAACCATGCCTTTCCTCTATGCGAACGCGACCTCAGCCACGCGTTCGCGATGCATTAACTGCTCTAGCTACGCGATCGCAAACCTCACCTCGTGATCGCATATAACAAATTCCCATCAGTGACAAACAACCCTTCGCGATTATGGACCTATCCACACGATTGCAAAGAAGGAAACCAGAACACTCACACCAGCAAGCTTCAGTAGTCATTCCAAGTCCCATTTCACTCTGTTAATCATCCGAAATCCACTCGAGGCCCCCGGGACCGCAACTACCAACAAGTCCTATAACACGATACGAACTTAGTCGAGCATTCAAATCACATCAAACAACGCTAAAACCACGAATCGCGCATCGATTCAAGCCTAATAAACTTTTGAACTTCTAACTTCTACATCCGATGCCAAAACCTATCAAATCACGTCCGATTGACCTCAAATTTTGCACACAAGTCAGAAATGACACAACGAACCTACTCCAACTCCCGGAACCCCAATTCGAACCCGGTAGCGACAAAGTCAACCCCCCGTCAAACTTTTAAATTTTTAACTTTTGTCATTTCAAGCCTAATTCAACTACGGACCTCCAAATCTCTATCCGGACACACTCTTAAGTCAAAATCACCCAACAGAGCTAACGAAACCATCAAAATTCCATTCCGGAGCCATCTACCCACAAGTCAATATCCGGTCAACCTTTTCACCTTAAGCTTCCAACTTTGAGACTAAGTGTCTCAACTCAGGCCGAAACCTCTCCGGAACCGAACCAACTAAGGTTATGATGAATAACCTTAGTTTACATTTTTAGTCGTTGTTGCTTCGAATTGCAGGATTAAATTTTTGAACTAAGATTCCCGGTATTTGGAAATACTGGTTTAATCATCAGTATTTGCAAATACGTGAAATATTAAATAGTACTCTCTCCGGTCCACAATAAGTGATCATTTTACTTTTTTAATTTGGTCCAAAATAAGTGTCCATTTACATAATCAAGAACGAATTAATTTTATTTTTTTTAAAATTTCTCTTTATTTACATATTTCAATGTGTCAAGATAACAATTAATTAAGGTTAATTTAGTGAATACATATTTTTTCTCTAGAATTTCGTATTTCATTAATGAGTGTACCAAAGGTAAAATAGTCACTTATTGTGGACCGGAGGGATTAACTTATTTGAGGAGTATTTCAAGTGAAATAATAGGTTTCATTCATTAATTTTTAATATTTTTTCAAAGTGAAATTCAGGTTTTCAAACAACTGAAATTCAAATAGTACTTTATTTAAAAGTGTCAATCTGAGGTGCTAGTGTGCTAAATATGGATATTTCGTTTATTGGATTAACAAATATGGCTTCGTTGATAAATATGTGAGTTTTGATTTTATAATTTTCATTGAAAACCTTTGATTAGGCATGGTTAAGAACGTTGATTTGAGATTTGTTCACAGCAATATTACTAACAAATTTAATAATGCTACCTAAATTTCTTGAAAAGTAACGTTAAGGAAAGCTTTAATGTACAAATATATTATAAAAAACTATTAAGTTATTTTATTTATAAGTAAAATACCTAGGTAAAAATATATTATATGGTATATTATATAATATATTTAACATCCTCTCAAGTCTCATTCGACATGTACTCCATAAATATACCCCAATGGGCAATCATCCTCTCTAGAACCTTGGATTTTTCCTGCGCGTCGCTTGGGCATCCAAATCTTCAGCGCATGAATAGTGGCTGCCAACTCTAAGCCATGAACAGGGTAATTCTTCTCGTGAACCTTCAATACCGCACCAAGTCCAATACGAGATGTATCACAATATACCGTGTAAGATCCTAAACCTGTGGGCAACACCAACACTGGCACCGTAGTCAAAGTAGCCTTGAGCAGCTGAAAGCTCGCCTCACACTTGTCTCTGACCATTTGAACGGTACCTTTCTGGGTCAACCTGGTCAAGGGGGCTGCTATAGATGAAAACCTCTCCACAAACCGACGGTAATATCCCGTCAGACCCAAGAAACTCCGGATCTCTGTAGCTGAAGTAGGTCTAGGCCAATTCTGAACTGCCTCAATCTTCTTAGGATCCACCTAAATTCCCTCTTCCGAAACTGCATGCCCTAAGAAAGCGACCGAGTCCAATCAAAACTTGCATTTTGAAAACATAGCATATAACTGGATGTCTCTTAGAGTCTGAAGTACAATCCGGAGATGCAGCTCATGCTCCTCTCGCCTGTGGGAGTAGATCAAGATATCATCAATAAACACAATCACAAAGGAATCCAGATAGGGTTTGAACACCCGGTTCATCAAATCCATAAATGATGCCGGGGCATTTGTCAGCCCAAATGACATTACTAGAAACTCATAATGCCCATATCGAGTCCGAAAAGCTGTCTTAGGGACATCGGATGCCTTCTCAACCATATGCCGAGCCTTCACATAAGAAATAACCCTATTGGTAGAATGGCCAGGAGACCCTCTCCACTCTAATCGAGGCAACCTCGCAAGGCTAAGGTCACCATTTTGGCATGACAATCCAATATAGCATGATAAGGTGACAGCCAATCCATACCCAAAATGACATCAAAATCAACCATATCAAGAAGTAAAAGATCTACGCTAGTCTCAAGACTCCTAATAGTAACCACACACGAACGATAGACACGATCTACAACAATAGAGTCTCCCACGGGTGTGGACACATACACAGGGGCACTCAAAGAATCACGAGGCACAACCAGATATGAAGTAAAATAGGATGACACGTAGGAATAAGTAGAGCCCAAATCAAATAGAACTAAAGCATCTCTATGGCAAACTGAAACAATACCTGTGATAACAGTGTCTGATGAGTCAGCCTCAGGCCTAGCTGGGAAAGCATAACATCGGAGCTGGGCCCCACCACTCTGAACCATATCCCCAGGACGACCTCTAGCTGGCTGGCCTCCACTTCTAGCGGCCTGACCTCCACCTCTAACGGCTTGACCTCCACCTCTGGCTGCCTGACCCCTGCCTCTAGCTAGCTGAGCGGGCGACGGTGCAACCGGTGCCGGAATCATGGCACGAGAACTCTGATGTGGCATGACACCCAATAATCTCGGACAAGTCCTCCTGATATGCCCAAAATTACCACACTCAAAACATCCATCTTGGTGCTGTGGATGTTGAAACTAAGACTAACTCGAACGGGACAGATAACCACGATAATAACTCTAAATAGGAGGTGCACTGATATGAGGTGATGGTTCACTGTAGGCTGGCTTCCTAGAATGAGGCACATAAGGACCACGACTCCCTCAAGCACTGTAGGATGCCTGAAGCGCTGACTAATATGGTATGGGAGGATGGCCCTGCCAAAAGTACCCCTGCCTCCAGATGAGGCTCCACTAAAACCACCGGAGTGACGACGCCTCTTATCTGACCCATGCCCTCTCTTCTATGAAAGAACATCCTCGATCTGCCTGGCGACATTAGCAGCCGTCTGAAAAAGAATCACAGTCGCAGTCTCCTTGGCCATCTGAAGCTTGATAGGGTGAGCAAGTCCCTGAATAAACCTCCTCGCCTCTCTCTCTCTGTAGGAAGCAGAAGAATAGCATAACGGGATAGATCCACAAAACGGGCCTCATACTGCCCTACTGGAGACGCTCAAACTGTCTGTGGTAACTCTCTCTCAGTGTGATAGGAAGGAACTTCTCAAGGAACAGCTGAGAGAACTAGTCCCAAGTAAGAGCAGGCGACCCAGCTGGTCTGGTAGACACATAATACTTCTACCATCTCTTGGTGGAGCCCGTCATCTGAAACACAACAATCGACTCCATTGGTCTCAACTATACCCATGTTCCGCAGCACCTCATGTCAGCGGTCAAGATAATCATGTGGGTCCTCAGAAGGTGCTCCACTGAAGTGATCTGGGAAGAGCTTGGTAAACTTGTCCAATTTCAATAAGACCTCAGAAGACATGGCATGACCATCACCGGCCTGTGCCGCAACAACTGGCTGAACTACCCCAACTAGCAGGGCTGGTGGAGTCTGATACTGGGGAGCCATCTGCTCCGGTGTGTGAGTGGCGGGAGTCTGTGCTCCTCCTCCAACATGAGAGACGACTGGTGTCATAGGAAATGTACCGGCCTAGGCCACACTCTCCATAAGGCCCACCAAGCGGACCAAAGCGTCCTGAAACACTAGGGTGGCGATGAACTCCTCCGGGACCTAAACTGGTCCGACAGGCACAGTCTGAGCTGGAACCTCCTCATCAAACTCCACCCGAGGCTCCACCGCTGGTGCTGCTGTTCGAGCTTGGGCTACCTTGGCCTCTGGTGTGACCTCGGCCTCGACCTCTGCCCTTCGTAGGAGCTGCTGTTGGGGGCTTCGGCTGCTGTCCAGCTGAAGATGTGGTGCGTGTTCTCGCCATCTGCGAGAGAACAGAATAGAAGGGTTCAATCATCAATGATAGAATAAAATCGCACAATAAAGAATAATAGAAATGAAATTGTTCGTAACTCCATACCCTATGGAAGATAAGTACAGTCGTCTCCGTACCGATCCTCCAGACTCTACTAAGTTTGCTCGTGACTCGTGAGACCTATGTAGCCTAGGGCTCTGATACCAACTTGTTATGACCTGGAATTCCCACTATCGAGACCGTGATGGCGCCTAACATTTCACTTGCTAGGCAAGCCAACATTAGAACATTCTATCCATTTTAAATGTTTAATATTAGTTAATGAGAAAGAACCGAAACAACTGCAATAATCCAAAGTAATTATGCGAAAGCTAAAACAGCCAAACGTTTAATACATCCCAGAACCCAGAGCCACAAGTGCACGAGCTGCTAAAATAATACATACAAGGGTCTGAAATAACATAAAGTTGTCTGAAAACAAGGTACACAGCTAAACAAAAAGAAGAGAAAGGGACTCTAGGAGCTGCGGGCGCTGAGCAACTGTACCTCAAGTCTCTGTACGCTGTCCAATCCGAGCTCACTAATAACCGCCGCTGGGACCAACTCCAAAATCTGCATAAGAAGTGCAAAGTATAGTATGAGTACAACCGACCCCATGTACTCTGTAAGTGCCGAGTCTAACCTCGACGAAGTAGTGACGAGGCTAAGGCAGGTCACCTACACTACAACTTGTACGCAGTATATAATAATGACAGAAAATGAAAATATGGAATATGATAAAATAGTCAACTGAAAATAATAACTACAGCCTCAAGAAATAAGCCAGCGATATCCAGAATTACCAATCCTTAGCATTTCAAATGAGAATACTAAAAACCAACACAGCTCAAGGAAATAGAAACACATAGGTTGTTGCAGCGTGCAACCCGATCCCACCGTACAAGATAGAATCCTCCCTTATTTTACTGTAATAACATCAACAACAGTAAATTTTATATATATATATATATATATATATATATATATATATATATATATATATATATATATATATATATATATATATATATATATATGTTGNTTCCAGATTTTAAAATATAATATTTTCTTTACAGACCAAAGTTGGTCGCTTTTTTATGATTAATAATAAATAAAAATAAAACGTAATTTACATGTGGAGACCAACTTTGGTCGCCAAAATTATATTATTAAAATATTATTGCGACCAAAGTTGGTCACTATTTTCTTTACCCGGAAAATTTGGTCCTTTTACTTTAGAGACCAAATTTGGTCGCTAATTGGCGACCAACTTTGGTCCCTAAGGTAAATGGACCAGTTTAATATCGACCAGGCCTGTTTGGTCGCTTTTTGGCCAATAAGCGACCAACTTTGATCGCTTTTCGTGATCGCTTTTTTCCGAATTTCTAGTATGTATTTAGTCTGTCTCCGAAAAGAATGTTATATTTGTTTATTTTAAAATATTTTAACTTTAAATTTCATACTTTACCCTTAATAAGATGATTTATAGCCACACAAACGTCTATGACTTATTTTAGATCACAACTTTGAAATATTTTGAAAGAGTTCAGGCTGAAAGAATATTGAGAAGTCCCAAAAATTTTGAAGAAAACTTTGCTTGTGACTTTATATGGTAGCAGTTCCAAAAGTCTCAGTCTGTGCACAAAAAGAGTTAAAAGTTCTATGCTGACAATGTATAAAAATAGTACAATCGGGTCATCTATGTAGTAATTACTGGTAAATTTTTTGAAAATTAATTTGTTAAAAGTACTAACTTTCTATCTTATGTTAAAGTTTACTAATAGTATAAAAAATCTTTACCCTTTCAATGTATATAACTTAAATACATCTTAATTTACCAAGTTTAAACCTCTTCAAGGAATAATATACCACTGTCAAGAATATTCAAAACCAATTGGGGTGGTGAGTTTAGACCCGCTAAATCAGCCACTTTGCAAAGCTTAGCATTGTTCATAGACTTTTTTTTTTAAATGTATTCAAGATCACTAGTGTAAAGTTGAGAGAAAACATCGTCATAATTTTAGACAGAACTAAATGTAGGAGGTTCCATTATCAGTGTCACGACCCAGAATTCCCACCATCGGAATTGTGATGGCGCCTAACATTTCACTTGCTAGGCAAGCCGGCGTTAGAACAATCTACTCTTTTTAACAGTTTAAATCAAATATTAAAGAAGAACTGAGATAACTGAATAAATTTAAGTAACAATGCGGAAGCTGAACTAGCCAAATATCTATTACAATTCCATGAACCCGGTGTCACGAGTGCACGAACTACTAGAGTAATACACATAAGGGTCTGAAATAATAACAAGTTGTTCGATGGCAGTACACAACTAAATAGACAGAGGATGGGCACTCCAGGAGCTGCGGGCGCTGAACAACCGTACCTCAAGTCTCCGCGAATGTCTGATCCGTGCTCGCTAATAACCGCCGCTAGGACCGTCTCCAAAATCTGCACAGTGTGCAGAGTGCAATATCAGTACAACCGACCCCATGTACTGGTAAGTGCCGAGCCTAACCTCGATGAGGTAGTGACGAGGCTAAGGCGGGTCACCTACGCTAAACCTGTACGCGTCTATAATAATAACAGAATATTTGAAATACGGTACAGAATTAAACAGCCAGCAGGAAATGATAACCACAGCCTCGAAAGTAAACCAATGTCGTCAAGAATCACCGATCTTTACCAGCTCAAATAAATGTACCGAAAAACAACGCAACTTAAGAAAATAGAAACATATAGATTGTTGCGGGGCGACCCCCGATCCCACCAGACATCACATAATCCTCCCTTATTCCACCAACACAATATCAATAAGAATTATAGAGCTACGACACAATCAAACCCCTTTTTCGATAAAGTTTATCCATCCTTTTTCAAGATGACCTGGAAAGGCTTGACTGAATGGATTGAATGGACTGCTATCGTGCTACTGGCTTGAGACTTCCTGTTCTATTGGAAGAGAGATATATATATATATATATATATATATATATGTTGCGGGGCGCAACCCGATCCCACCATATATCAATATCAGTATCATAATTTGCCCTTATTTTACCATATCAATCCACCCTTATTCCACTTGTTGTAGCGTGCAACCCGATCCCACCGTACAGTATAAATTCACTCTTATTCTGCCATATCAATCCACCCTTATTTCACCTGTTGCGACGTGCAACCCAATCCCACCATATCAGTACCAATTACTCAATGTGTATAGTCAAATTAACAATTCAAACCATGAAAACCTTTACGATCAATAAATACCGAACTGAACCAAAAAGGAAGCCTTGTACAACATGGGAATCTACAAAAATGATACCACACAGCGAGAACCAGTCCAATAATTGACAATTAGAAGGTGCAAGTGAGTCAGTTTAAGCAAATAGCAGGAATCATGAAACTATGAAAGATCTAACATCCTTAACAGGAGAGGACATTGATTAATAAGTAGTAAATAAGCATGGAAAGCATTTAGGGCATATAACATTTAAGACATGGAAGGAGATAATTAAAGAACAACGGAAAATCGGGGAAAACAAGTAATTCGACGGCGTATAAGCACTCGTCACATTGCATATACACCGGTCACATAAAATTCACATAACACGTAGTCTGAGGGTTCCTAATTCCCTCAAGTCAAGGTTAGACTTAACACTTACCTCGCTCCAAAGATCAATCAAAGCTCAACCATAGCTTTGCCCTTCAAACAAGGCTCCGAACCAACAATATCTAGCAAATTACAAACCAAATGATTCAAAATAAGCCTTAAGAATTACCCACGGTTGCAAAAGATTCAATTCGGGTCATTATTGGAAAAGGCAACAAAAGTCAACTCCCGGGTCCGCTTGGTCCAAACCCTAAATTCGAACCACAACCCGATTACCCATTCACCCCCGAGCACGGTTATGTAATTTGTTTTGGAATCCGACCTCAATTTGAGGTCTAAATTCTAATTTTATAAAAATCCCTAATTCCACCCAAACCCTTAATTTCCACCATGAAAACATTAGATTTTAGTTTGAAATCTTAGGAAATGTAATGAAATATTGAAAGAAAATAGATTAGAATCACTTACCAAAGATTTGTGGAAGAAGGGTTCTTGGGAAAATTGCCTCTAGGATTTTCTTGTTTTGAAAATTTGAAGAATGGGAGAAAATCTCGTTTTCAGCTATTAGACCAGTTGCAGGTGTCGCAATTGCGAACCCCGCAAATACGAGCTTTTCTTCGCGAATGCCTAGTCTCACAATTCTTTCTATCATTGCAATTGCGATGACTTGTTCGCAAATGCAAACAGTGGCCTCCTCGCAATTGCGACCAAATTAACGCAAATGCAAACTCAGTGCTGACCCACCCCTTTTCGCAAATGCGAAGGATTTGTCACAAATGCGAACCTGACACAGGTCGTAAATGCGAAGCCTGACCTTGAAATTGCGAGGTCTGAGGCCTCAACAGAACTGAAGCACACTAGCATTGTTTCCATGTCCAAATTCACTCCGTAGCCTATCCGAAATTCACCCGAACCCTCGGGGCTCCAAACCAAACATCACACAAGTCCAAAAATATCATACGAACTTGGTCGCGCGATCAAATCGCCAAACTAACACCTAGAACTACGAATTGAGCACCAAATCAAATGAAATTTTCAAGAAAACTTTGAAACTTTTATTTTAACAACCGGATGTCCGAATCACGTCAAACCAACTCCGTTTCTCACCGAATTTGACAGACAAGTCATAAATATAGTAATGGACCTATACCGGGTTAACCAAAATACGGACCCAATATCCATAAAGTCAAACATTGGTCAAACCTTTAGATTTATTAAGCTTTTAAACTCTCAAATTTCAACAAAATGCGATAACTCGAGCTAGGGACCTCCGAATTCAATTCCAGGCATATTCCCAAGTCCCAAATCTTGATACGGACCCACCGGGACCGTCGAAACACAAATCCGGGTCTATTTGCTCAAAATATAGACCGAAGTCAACTCAAATGGATTTCAAGGAAAAATTTCTTATTTTATCAGTTTTTAACATAAAAGCTTTCCGGAAAAATACACGGTCTGTGCACGTAAATTGAGGAGGGATAAAATGAGGTATTTAAGGCTTCAAAGCATATAATTAGGTTCTAAAACATAAGATGACCTATCGGGTCATCACAATAAATTACGGCCTCGGGCCCAAATATGCATAAAGCATATAAACAAACGGCCTTAGGCTCAAATACATGTGTTCAACATTCAGGGATTTAAATTCAAGAACTGACAATCATACTACAATATGTGATGCTGAAATACTGAATCATATTTAGTTACATGATACTGGAATACTGAATAGGACTAGACTGAGACATGTATTCTTGAACTGATTATGAGAATCAAAACTTCAACTGTTTATGACATGCTGAGTAATCTAGACTGAGACTCATGGGCTTCAAACCAAGTCTATATTGATTACGCACTGAGCTCACAATGTTCAGAATGAAATTCATGAATGAGTAATGAAGCTAGATAATAGAAGTTCTGCAACTATTCAAGGAACTAGGCTTAACTATAATTCTGAGGCAAGTAGTAACGTTGTAAAAGAAACATAGTGTAGTGAGAATCACTAACATGCCCAAACATAGAGAGTTAGCCTCACATACCTTAACGTCGTAATCTTGAGCGTAACACAACATCCGCCAACCCTTTCAACTTAAATCTGTATCAATACATGTCAAAGGGATTCCATATTAGAAATAATACTCATGTTTTGGTCACCTAGGTATTTTATCAAATACTTGGTGGGCATAAAGCTTCATAGCCCTTATTACTGGTATTTCTACACCCAAAAACCCATTCTCTTGCTCCTAGATAATTCCAAAATCTCAAATTGCTATAATCAATACCATTCTTTATCACCCATAAGATAAACAATACCTTAATCATTAATCAACAATCAACAACCCAAACCTATAGTTGTTCATGCGTTCCTATCAAATCCATCAACTCATATCTCATGAGCGTAGAGTCTATAATCATTAATCCAAAGATTTAATCAATTAGAGGGTGAAGATATTACCTTGTTGAAGTTCAATCCTCTTGAATTCGAGTTCTAGGGTTTCTTTTCTCAATCATGATGTCCCAATCGAATATCTAATGATTTGGAGTGTTTACTCATGTTAATAAGGTGTTGGCAAATTGAAATTAACTTAGAATCACCATTAGAACTTACCTTGGATGGTGGAGGGACCTTTGAAGAGTTAGGTTCTTGAGAGCTTCCCTTTCTAGAGCAAGTTTTTGTGTTTTGGGGTGTGGGGGACGAAGTAGGGATTTAAAAATGACCCCCCGGGTGTGCGCTCCCATGCACCTGAAGGCCCAACTGCGCGCCTGGACACGCAGAAGGACACTAGCACTGCCACAAGTGCGCGGCCGCGCACGGGATCATCTGGGCGCGCACCTGGCCGCATATACTACGCATTGTTCAGTAAAACGCTTACAACTTTTTGGTCAAAAATCTGTTCGGGCTCCACAATATATCGTTGGAAATACATGCGGGTTTCAAATGGCAAACTGGACTTGCTGAAGATTTTCACATCTCTCTCTTAGACCAAAGGTTAAGGTCTTTTACTTGCAGTTTCTTCTATATTTTTGGGATCCGAACAACTTTCCTTATCTTCTGCTATTCTTTGCACTTTATGTCAATGACTACTCATCTTTCGACATACTTTTGAGCAATCTTCCTTATTAGGAAAAACTAAATTACTTATATAAACGGAAAGCTAATGTATTCACAATTATCATACACAATGCAAATGATTTAACTCTGCTCACGCTGTCAATCTTGGGAAAACCTCTTTTCAATAACTCTTAAAGGCTATTCTTCAGTAGCTTGCTCTCTTACTACCTAGCTGATTTTTTTTCTTCTTCCGGTGTCACTGTACTTCGGCTTTAACTTAAATTCTTTGGGTTCTAACACGCATTCAGTATTTCAAATTCACTACTAGAAATCCGGAAAAAAGCGACCACAAAAGCGACCAAAGTTGGTCGCTAACAAGTCACAAAGCGACCAAAAAGCATCCAAACTGGCTTGGTCGCTATTTTGTTGGTCCCTTTACCTTAGAGACCAAAGTTGGTCGCTAATATTCCGGTAAACAATATACCGACCAACTTTGGTCGCTTTAATATTTTAATAATATAAATTTAGCGACCAAAGTTGGTCTCTATATTTAAATTACGTTTTTTTATTTATTATTATTCAAAATATAGCGACCAACTTTGGTCTGTAAACCAAATATTATATTTTAAAATCTGGAAAATAGCGATCAAAGTTGGTCGCTTTTTTTTAATTTTTTTTAAACATAAGCGACCAAAATTTGTCGCTAATTTTAAGAATTTAATTTTTTTTAACATAAGCGACCAAAATTGGTCGCTAATTTCTAGAATTTTTTTTAAATAGAATAGCGACCAAAGTTGGTCGCTTTTTAGGAAATCTGGGTTAATTAGCGACCAACCTTGGTCGCTATTGCCCAAAAAATATATTTTTTAAATAGAAAAGCGACTAAAGTTGGTCGCTTTTCTGGGTATAATTTTGGCAGAAACTGCCTGTTTTGGCAGCTACACCACCTGCCAGCATACCAAATTCCTAAATAACAATATAATTCAATTCATAAACTACAATTTCAATACCAAAATCTCCACAAAAACCCAACAACAACACCACAACAACAACAACAACAACACAATTCAAAAAAACACATTAAAACCAACAAATTAAAGTTTAATAGAACTAACAAGTTAAACTAATAATACTAAGTTAACGCTTATTACACCTAGTTCAAAATCGGTTCTATTTGTCTAGTTCAAAGTATATAAAAGTCAAGGAGTGTTTTGTAAAACATCATTATCATCACCGTCTGATGAACTTTCATCACCAAGATGGTATGCACAAGGGTCTACTTGTTGAGGACGGGAAGAACGATCACGGGGAGGACGGGAGGAACGAGCACGGGGAGGACGAAAGGAACGCTCACGTTCAAGTCGAGCCTCTGGCGATGACTCACGAGACCGGGGAATCGAAAAGCATCCAGAAGCTAGGAAAGATTTGAGCTGCTCTTGCATGCCCTGGTACTGAGCTTGCATGCCAATGTACTGAGCATCTCTAAGCTTTTCTCTTTCCTTGGCCGCTTCTAGATCAGATGTGAGCTTTGTCACAGTCTCCCGCATAGCGGAGAGGTTCTCCCCATCAAGTTGCTCGCCTTGCGAGGAAGTCCCTATTCCTTGCATTCTACACTTATAGCGATGGAATTTCTTAGTAGGAAGCCCGTATACCTTCCCCCATTTTGGACCGCCAGCAGCCTCCATCCACATTCTTTCAGCATCCTCGTCCGAAGGTTGGATTGGCTCGCCTGACTCACTACGTGGCTGACTGCGTATGAATTCCTCCAAATCAGCTGTGAAGCGACCCTATAAGAAAAATTACATTGAATTAGTATTTCAAAATTTATATAAAAGTAAATCAAAATACTTAATGAAAAGTGAAAACTTACATGTACAGTCGAGGCTCGGCCCTCGACCCACCTTTCTTGATCCGTCTCTTTCTTCTTCTTTACAATATGAGTCTCCTTGAATAGCTCGTCTTGGTTCATCGGACGCCCCAACTTCTTTTCCTGAAAACTCATAAATTTTAGTTAATAAACAGAATAGATATACTTTGAAAAATAAAATAAATTAAGCAATTACGTACCAATCTTCTTTTTATTGTCCCTAGGCTGATCGCACCTCCAGTGTGCAAGGAGCCTCCCTTCTCAGATGCGCGAGCTTTCTTTCCTTTTTCGCTCTTCTCTAAGAACTTTGCGGTAAGCCATTGCCTTTGCAAATCCTCCCATAAATTCTGAAGTAACCAGTCAGGCTTCTGGTTCAACTTTCTAGGGTCAACTAGTTCACTCATAAGGTCAATGAAAGAGTCCATGGCTACTTGAGAAATATTCCAATCAGATTTGATACTTAGTAATCTAACTGCAACAGACAGCTCAGAGTGCGGACTTCCATTACGTAGTGGACGACTAGCTTCCTCTAATTGTTCATAAAAATGTTTTGCGTCATCATTAGGAGTTTGTTCAACATTTTCATTGGGCTCACCCCCTAAGTGCATCCCAAAAGCATCCGCAACCATATCACGAATTCTAGAATCACGATTTGTATTCTCCACCGACCTACTACTTTCACTCACAACCATCGTATGTAAATATCCCATGGCTCCAATCGATCTCTCC